>NC_069500.1:1099774895-1100052395 GCF_027579735.1 Bombina bombina
AGAGAGAGGGGGAGGGAGGGAGAGAGGGAGAGAGAGAGAGGGGTGGAGAGGGGGGAGAGGGAGAGAGAGAGAGGGGGAGAGAGAGGGGATAGAGAGAGAGAGAGAGAAACAGATGGGATAGAGAGAGACAGAGGGGATAGAGAGAGAGACAGAGGGGATAGAGAGAGAGACAGAGGGGATAGACTCATGGGACAGGAAGTATCACTGCTGCAATATGCTATTTAAAAGCAATAATTGGTTTGAAAAGTGTGCCTTCCACGACTGTAAGCAAACAGACACAAAAGGTATGCAAAATACTCAGCTTCCCCAGCCTTTACCTTCACTACAGCCAGGCCAAGCAAGGCACTGGCTGGGGCAGCATTTCAGCCCGTCACTGAAGCATAGCCTTGGAGGAGGAGGTGAAGGAGAGGAGTACCCTAACTTATAGTTCCAGCCTACTTCACTTTATACTCTGACTCTGGTGCTTACTGCTCATGTAACCTGCAATATCCTTTTTAGTGTCTCACTGTCTCCTGTTGTTTGCTGTCTTTCTGCATGGTCTCTGCTATCCTACTGCTTTACCCACCAACCGCTATAAGGATTCAGCAGCAACAAATGTGACTCTGCACAGGATGCTTCCTCCAGGAGGTTAAGTGCTTTACTGCCTCACCCCCCCAGCAAGAGAAACACATAGGAGCCCTTGGGATAGGGTGCATTTTTATTATGCCTGTATGTAGCTATAACATATGTATTTTCCCCTCTGACATAATGTAGATTTGTGGATTATAAAGACAACAAGGGTGTGCAATTTGCCCTATTCTCTACAATTCTGTTCAGGGACAGAACAAGGACCTTCCCTTCCGTGGCTGCTGCTTCTCTCACAGCTGTTAAACGATGCTTTTCAAGAGGTTATTGCTCCTGAAAAGTGTCTTTTAAAAGCTGTGAGAGAAGCATCAGCCACGGGAGGGAATGTCCTTGTTTTGTGATGAGACGGTCAAGGGGAATGATGAAAATCACATGCGGCTCTGAAACCCTGAACAGAGTTGTAGAGAACAGGTCAAATTGTTGTTATAATCCACAGATCTGCATTATAGGGGGGAAAATACATATTTTATAGTTACATACAGGCTAGATCATTTACCCTCAGCATGGCACAAGAAAGAAACAGATCACCGGTGGGATGTGAAAAATGTTTTTTTTAACAGTGCTCTGTCATGTGGTCCGTCTTTTTGCTAAGTTTTCCTGAAAACCAACACTGTTAAAATAAAAAAAAAATCCCTTTTTATATCCCTCCTGTGTTGAGCAGCCTGATGTGTTGTCTGCGCTACACAGAGGGGGAACATTGGTGTCTGACCTTCGTACGTCTTCTTTTTGGCATTCTACCTTTTGGTTGAGGCTAGTCATTCAGCAGTATGTGATGTATTTTTTGTTCGTCTTCACGAACATGCATTTTTAATATCGCTTAACAAATGCAGCTGAGGAGCAAGTATTACAAAAGTAATACTTTTATGTTATATTCAAAGTAAATTTAGCATTTGCTAGTTTGGATGTTTTAAAAAGCTACAGATCCAAAGGCTATACAGATTATCTGGATGGCAAGTCACTTTTTTCTGCATACGGCGGTAAAGTACATTGTTTTTTTAAAATACTAACATTTATGCCCTTTTTTAAAAATGACCGATCATGTAAATTACAACTCTCGCAACCCCTCTAACTCACTCGTTCCCTTGTCTATACGATATCTCTACCCCATTACTGTATTATTCCATCAAATTACTATTATGACTCGTGAATGTTTCTAACGACCCCTGTGCTCCTTTATTTTTTTGTTATGGAAGTAAGTCTGCACAACAGCACACACAGTCAGTCACTGTCTGCTGTCACACATGACTCACTATGTTGCTCCTCCTCACTCTACTAGTAGTACTTACAGTTGCCGGACACTGGACATGATGTGATGCCGCGGCCACACTCCTCCCTCACTAGGCTAGCTCATGATCACTCTGACTGTCACTCCATTGGCTCCCGGTTAGTACACAGCTGCTGCTCCTACCAGCACTTTGGTGACTTTAGACTAAGGCTAATTTAGAAGCGCGCTCTCTTCCCAAAGTTCCTATGTGACGTAGATGAGAGAGACTCAGTCACGTGAATCTCACACAGGACCGCCGATTGTGTGAGGGCTCCCGAGGCTCTTTAGAAGCAGCCTCAATGGGGAGCGGTATACCGTCACAAAGAGCCTTAAGCGCCACTTACAAAGCCATCCATGTTGCGCAATGGAGGGGAGCTGAACGGCTCACACTCACAGCCTCTCCTTCATTGCGCAATATGGATCGCAATGAATCGCTCTACTATTCTAATCTTCTACATATGTTCTTGATGGTGGAGTCGGTGTTTGGGGGGATGGGGGGCTAGGGGGGTAAGTTGGGGTACTTTTTTTTTTTCTTTCATAAACTTTAAATGTTTTTTTATTTTATTAATAAAATAGAATTTAAAAGGTGTAATGCACACATAGGACAGGTGAGGCGCTGCCTCACCTGCCTCCTATTACTGCAACACTCTAGATCTTTGGGCACTCCATCGAGTTCCTTCTGAATACATGACCCAGGGTTCCAACTCCTCTAAAAAGCGCTCTCTATTTGGGCTAGTAAGTCTGCTGAAATGCTGGACATTTGGTAAAGGTATTTTATTTTACGTGATACTATGGCAAAGTCTGGCATCTCTCTTTTCCAGTATCGGGCTATGCACAGTCTAGTTGCAGTGCATATTGTTATTACTAGTTTACAATTGTGTGTGGTGAGGCCTGGTATCGGCTCATGTAATAGGGCCTGTGTTGGTATGAGGTTAATTTGTCTATGAAATATATTGCTTAAAATATCAGATATTCATGACCAAATTTGTGCTGCTGAATTACAGTGCCATCACATATGCATGTATGTATCCCTCTCTGTACAACCCATAAAGCAGAGTTCACTCCTGTTGTCCCCTCTTGTATGTATTCTAGTTGGTTACAGGTACCATTTATAAACTGTTTTGATATAGTTTTCCTTCAGTGTGGCGCTAACAGAGAATGCACATCCTCTTTTTAACGTATTTACCCATTTTTTAATGTCCTAATTGAAATTGTTGTCATCTTCCCAAGAATGCATAAAGTTTTCTTTGGTTATTTTCAGTGGGTGAATTGAAAGTATAGTAATAAATGGTAGCGAATGACTTTACAAGCCTGATGATGTGCAAATGACTTCTAAAGTAGTTTTATGATCATCAAATTACTCCAGAATGGTCTCTAAACATAATCCTGTTTGTCTTGGGAAATCACTTGAAAGTGATGCAACATAACTGTAAAAAGCTGACTAGAAAATATCCCATATATATATATATATATATATATATATATATATATATATATATATATATATAATATCTTCCTTTTTAGACATATCTAAAAAGGAAGATATTTATCTCACAATTCCATCAGCTTACCAGAGTAAGTGCTCTGTGATTCAGAGCTACTCCCACTTTGCTTTACTGCGATCTTGTGGGATTTCACTGTAATCTTACAAGATTTCATAGTAAACTTCCTTAAACTGAGTTGCTTTACAGTAGGATGTGACTACTAAGGAAAATTTGAGGTAAAATACCTTCCTTTATTACATAGAGATGTTAATGTGATATTTCTAGTCAGCTTTTTACAGTTAAGCTGATCCAACATTTGGGTATCATGACTCTTTAAGAAGTAAAAATGAAAAAAAGAAGGACACCTTCTAGTGTAGCCAATTCACTCTCACGATATAATCTAATGGTAATATACACACAAAATTAGATGGCATAGATAATGCCCAAATTCACCTGCTGAGATATTTCAGTGTCTCAGCACACTGCACTCCGGCACGGACAGCTCCTTTGATACCAAAGTTTCGATTGTATTTTTAAAAACAAACAGAGAAAGGGCACCTCGGTGTGCAGTCAACTGTGGTATACCCTCCCAAATTGAAAATATGGGAATAAAATACTCACAAAGTTGTTGGCACAAAAAAATGTGCTTAGCAAGCATACTGGGATATCATAGTGTCCCAGTTCACTAAACTCAGGCAAAACCCCTACCGAACGTACTTGGCTGATGTCTATACTGTTC
Source organism: Bombina bombina (assembly GCF_027579735.1). NCBI lineage: Eukaryota > Metazoa > Chordata > Amphibia > Anura > Bombinatoridae > Bombina > Bombina bombina. Next base: position 1,099,779,007 of record NC_069500.1, read on the forward strand.
GCAACTCCACAAGAAAATTTAGCCAATATATTATTTAATAAAAAATGTTATTAGCAATTAAAACAAAAGTTCAAGTAATATTAAAATATGGCTCAAAAGTGTGCACAAATACAACGCGTTTCTAATCGTCTACGCGCCGTTTTATCAGACACTTTCATGGAGTCTCTTGTAAGAACAACATTATCCAAACAAATACAGAAATCCCCTGTGACATCACATTTATAGCAGGTGTAATTATCTCCCAGATTATTTTGTAACATCACACATTCCCATTCCCACATTCCTTTCGAGATCGATAAAATGAGCAGTGCCTTGAGACCCTTACGGTGATTAGCCGTGCTTTACAAGTACCCAATACATACATACATACATACATACATACATATATTACATCAGTATAAAAAAATTATACTTTTGTACATCAAGTCAGATTTAGTATACAAAAGTCTGCAAATTAAGTGATTATCTGACATGGTAAAGTATTGCCCCCTACACACTCAGCATTCAACCTGTTTGCCACTTTTGATAATGAGTATATTAAATCTCCGCAATGTAATATTCTGATTTACCATTGTTTCAGAACTTACTAATTTTCCACTAAGTGTAAACCTCTTAATAGCTCATGTAAGTGTTGTTCTCAATGTTAATATAAGGGGCAGCTGGAAACAAATTCCTTCTTTGCATTCCCAAATAGAGACGCCTACATGGATGATGTAAAAATACTCTTTGACTACCACCCTGATAACAGATTATATGACATTATATTTGTAAAATATTGTTAAAGGGACATTATACACTGGATTTTTATTTGCATAAATGTTTTGTAGATGATCCATTTATATAGCCCATACAGCTTTTTTTTTTTTTTTTTTTTAAATGTATAGTTTTGCTTATTTTTAATTAACATTGGGCTGATTTTCAGACTTTTATCCAAGCCCCAAAGTTTAAGGAGAATACTGATGTATACCTACTCCAGCTTGTTCCTGTTTGTATATTATAATTTTTTCATATGCAGAGGAAGGGGGAGTGTCTGCTTTTTTTGCTATAGAATCCACTTGCAGTGGGTGTTCCAGTTAAAGGGACAGTCTACACCAGCATTTGTACTGTTTAGAAAGATAGATATTCCCTTTATTACCCATTTCCCTGTTTTGCATAACCAGCACAGTTATATTAATACACTTTTTACCTCTGTGAGTACCTTGTATCTAAGCCTCTGCAGACTTCCCCCATATCTCTGTGCTTTTGACAGAGATGCAGTTTAGCCAACCAGTGCAGACTCCTAAATAACTCCTCGGGAGTGAGCACAATGTTATCTATATTACACACATGAACTAGTACTGTCTAACTGTGAAAAACTTTCAAAATGCTCTGAGCTAGGAGGCGGTTTCAATAGTTTAGAAATCAGTTTGAGGCTACATAGGTTTACCACCAAGGGAACAAAGCAAAGTTGATGATAAAAGTAAAATGGAAAGTTGTTTACAATTGCATGCCCTATCTGAATCATGAAAGTTTAATTTTGACTAGACTGTCCCTTTAACCTTTTTAAAGTGCTAAACTGGGAGCTTCTAAGTAAGATTTTAAATGGTTTTATATTGGATTTTTATATCAGTATCTGTGCACATTATTCTTAAGAGTAGTGTCTATTGCACGCAGTTAAATGAAAATTGGTGTATACTGTCCCTTTAAGTGGACATTTTATTATATTCCAAATGTGAGCTGTTGTTATACATTTTCTATCAAAATCAATTCACACAATATCCTAAATCTTGTATCATATTCTCGTCGTGCCAGATGGTGGCTGGGCACAATCGTCCAATCATGAAGCTTTCATTAATAATGTTTACCTCTATCGGTAAATTATTAATCTTCTAGTGCATTGATTAAACATCATCTTATCCATATTATATTTCAATGTCTGATACCACACTAGAAGTGGAATCAAACAGAGGGAATAAAATGTGATATTAAAATGAATTATCCCTGCTAGTGAGTTAAATATAAAATAAAACAAATAAATTAAGTTTATCTAAATAGGTGCCAGATAGAATGTTCCTAACTTTTACTCCTATTAATTGTGTATTAATTAAGTGCCTAATGAAGTACTACAATTTATATAGACTCCGGCATCTTAGTACCTTCAGTGCCACAAAATCACAGAGCCAAGTAGAATAAATACCTAAAGGATGTGTTTTACCCTTGCTCCTGAAATATGTGTATAACCTTAGTAACCAATAAAGTACAATAACTAATAATACTTATCAAATAAAAATAAAAATAAATATATTTTATATAGTGCATTGTAGTGACTCAGCACTGACTTACAATCATATAACTGTCAAAACTTATGTTAGCTTAATTAATGTACAAAAGTATAATGTTTTTGTGGAAAGAATGTAACGTATGGAAATGTGTGATGTTACAAATTGATTTGGGAGATGATTACACCTGCTAGAAATGTGATGTCACAGGGGATTTCTGTATTTGATTGGATGATATTCTTAAGAGACTCCTGGAAAGTGGCACTTTATGCCTGATGAAACTGTGCATAGATGCTGAGAAACGCGTTGTATTTGTGCACATTTTTGAGCCATATTTTAATATTGCTTGAACTTTTTTTTTAAATTCATAATAAAAAAAATTATTAAAAAATATATTGGCTTAATATTCTTGTGGAATTGTGAACAGTATATACATCAGTCAAGTCCTTTCAGAATGAGTTTTGCCTGAGTTTAGTGAACTAGGACACTATGATATCCCAAAATGCCTGCTAAACACATTTTTTGTGCCAACAACTTTGTGAGTATTTAATTCCCATATTCTCATTTTAGGAGAGTACACCACAGTTGACTGCACTAGAAGGTGCCCTTTTTTCTGTTTGTTTTTAGTTCCCTTTAAGAAGTAGCTTAAAATAGCATGACACATCAATGAGATAAGAAACTGTCTGGATCAGACACCAGATAGGACCCCAATAGCTAGGGAAGTGGTATAAGTATCACAAAAATAACACAGATGGTGCTTGCCTCCAGTTACAGGATGAGTGTAGTAACAGTAAGCACATCTTCAGCAATGATAATAGTTCACGCAATAATAGTGATAAGAGAGCTTGATTCTGTAACAGGATAGGCATACAAAATTCACAGCAGAATAGGGGTAATCCAAAATCAGAGTCCAGTATACAAGCCAAGGTCAGTGCAGGCAGCAAGGTTCTTAATCAGTTAAAGGGACAGTATACACTCATTTTCATATAACTGCATGTAAAAGACACTACTATAAAGAATAATATGCACAGATACTGATATAAAAATACAGTATAAAACCGTTTAAAAACTTACTTAGAAGCTGTCAGTTTAGCTCTGTTGAAAAGGTAGCTGGAAAGCCCACTGCAAGTGGGAAATAAGACACTCCCCCTTCTTTTGCATATGAAAAGACCCTTTACACAAACAGGAGCAAGCTGGAGAAGGTAGCTGACGGTATTCTCATAAAACTTTGCTGGGAGGTGTGCACAAATTCCGGCCGTCCTCTTCCCCAAATAAAAAGTTCTGTCAGTCATTAAGTAAATGCTCTTTGATGAGAGCTGGCATTCACTACTCAGCAGATGTCTCTTGTCAGGTGACAGACAGGCCCCTCTTACCTCCAGACTGTGCTTACTCTAAAGAGCCCACCTTAAATTTCCATCGCTGCCGCCCTCAGCTCAGTACATACATAGCACACATTAAAGGGACAGTAAACCTTAAAAATAATGTTATAACCGTTTAAAAACTTACTTAGAAGCTGTCAGTTTAGCTCTGTTGAAAAGGTAGCTGGAAAGCCCACTGCAAGTGGGAAATAAGACACTCCCCCTTCTTTTGCATATGAAAAGACCCTTTACACAAACAGGAGCAAGCTGGAGAAGGTAGCTGACGGTTTTCACATAAAACTTTGAGGCTTGGTAAGGAGTCTGAAAATCAGAGCAATGTTATTTAAAAATAAGCAAAACTATACATTTATCTAAAAAAAAAAAACGTTATGGGCTATATAAATAGATCATCTACAAAACATTTATGCAAAGAAAAAATGAGTGTATAATGTCCCTTTAACCCCCTTAATGACCACAGCACTTTTCCATTTTCTGTCCATTTGGGACCAAGGCTATTTTTACATTTTTGCTGTGTTTGTGTTTAGCTGTAATTTTCCTCTTACTCATTTACTGTACCCACACAAATTATATACCCTTTTTCTTGCCATTAAATGGACTTTCTAAAGATACCATTATTTTCATCATATCTTATAATTTACTATAAAAAATATATAAAATATGAGGAAAAAATGGAAAAAAACACACTTTTTCTAACTTTGACCCCCAAAATCTGTTACACATCTACAACTACCAAAAAGCACCCATGCTAAATAGTTTCCAAATTTTGTCCTGAGTTTAGAAATACCCAATGTTTACATGTTCTTTGCTTTTTTTGCAAGTTATAGGGCAATGAATACAAGTAGCACTTTGCTATTTCCAAACCACTTTTTTTTTCAAAATTAGTGCTAGTTATATTGGAACCCTGATATCTGTAAGGAATACCTGAATATCCCTTGACATGTATATATTTTTTTTTAGAAGACACCCCAAAGTATTGATCTAGACCCATTTTGGTTTATTTCATGCCACCATGTCACCGCCAAATGCGATTAAAAAATTTTTTTTTTACATTTTTCACAATTTTAGATTTCTCACTGAAATCATTCACAAACAGCTTGTGAAATTATGGCACAAATGGATGTAAATGCTTCTCTGGGATCCCCAGATTAGAAGGCTTCTAAATGCTGATGCGCACCACATGTGTATTATGTCCAGCAGTGCAGGGGTTAATTAGGGAGCTTGTAGGGTTAATTTTAGCTGTAGTGTAGAAGCCAACCCAAAGTATTGATCTAGGCCCATTTTGGTATATTTCATGCCACCATTTCATCGCCAAATGCGATCAAATAAAAAAAATTGTTCGCTTTTTCACAAACTTTTTCTCAAACTTTAGGTTTCTCGCTGAAATTATTTAAAAACAGCTTGTGCAATTATGGCACAAATGGTTGTAAATGCTTCTCTGGGATCCCCTTTGTTGAGAAATAGCAGACATATATGGCTTTGGCATTGCTTTTTGGTAATTAGAAGGCCGCTAAATGCTGCTGCACATCACACGTGTATTATGGCTAATTGGCTAGCAGTGAAAGTAGCATGGAGGGAGACTGCAGGGTTAATTGTAGCTTTAGTGTAGAGATCAGCCTCCCACCTGACACATTACACCCCCTGATCCCTCCCAAACAGCTCTCTTCCCTCCCCCACCCCACAATTGTCCCAGCCATCTTAAGTACTGGCAGAAAGTCTGCCAATACTAAAATAAAACCTATCTGATATTTTTTTCTTTTTTTAAAAAAATAAAATAGGCATATTTACATATGCTGCTCTGTAGGATTCCCCCTTAGCCCCCAACCTCCCTGACCCCCCCCCCCAAACAGCTCTCTAACCCTCCCCCTCTAACTTATTGGTAGTCATCTTGGGTATTGGCAGCTGTCTGCCAGCACCCAGTTTACAGTAAAATATATATATATTTTTTTTATATTTTTTCTGTAGTGTAGATTGCCCCCCAACCCCTCCCAGATCCCTTAGATCGTTTTATTTTATTTTTTAGCCCCCTTTCTGACACTTTTTTTAAAAATATTTTTCTGTAGTGTAGCGGTTCCCACCCGCTCCCTACCCATGCACGCGCCAGCCCCCCATGCACGTGCGCATGTCTGTGCACGTGCACGCGTCCGTGCGTGCACCCAGTGATCCCGCCCACGATCCCACCCCCCTCCACATCACACGGCCCATTGATGGCTGCCCACCCGCCTCCCAGAGTGGCTCCCACCCACCAACGATACCGGCCATCGATGTCCAGTGCAGAGAGGGCCACAGATTGGCTCTCTCTGCATCGGATGGTCAAGGGGGGTTATTGCAGGATGCCTCGATATTGATACATCACTGCAATAAACGGAAAGCGGCTGGAAGCGATCAGGATCGCTTCCACCGCTTTCCAAGACCAAGGACATACGCCATACATCCTCAGTCGTTAACTGTACTTTTTTTGAGGACGTACGTCCTTGGTCCTTAAGGGGTTAAACAGGCAAAAGGTCAGGGCAGGCAGCAAAGGTTCACAAGTGGTTAATCAGGCAAAGGGTCAAGGCAGGCAGCAAAGGTTAACAAGTGGTTAATCAGGCCAAGGGTCAAAGGATACAGAACAACCAAAAACAGAGTACTGTTCACAAGGAAACTCACTCAATAACTGAGTACTGAGTAGTGTGTAAGGCAGTGCCTTATAGGGGGGTGATAATGACTGACATCTGGCAGGGGTTATATAGTCTTTATAAATTCTGCATGCTTGGAGTCAGTATAAAGTCCCAAAAATACCCCATGGAATACCTAAAGTCAGCCCCTAGTTTGTATCTGAGAGGTCTCAAAAAATATAAAAAAAATGCATAATGGGCTCAGATATATGAGGTCTCAAAGGGCTTAAACATAGAGATACATACATACACATGTCTAAATAAATATATATATATATATATATATATATATATATATATATATTTATATACATACACATATGTGGGTGCGTGTGTGGTTTTTGTATAGATGTATTTATGTATTTACATGTTTATATATGTATTTACAGACATACAGTATATATATATATATATATATATATATATACATAAACACATAAATACTTTACATATGTACACACACACACACACACACACACACATATATATATATATATATATATATATATATATATATATATATATATATATATGCATTTATGCCCTTTGCAGTCAAATACCTAAAAACATGGAAAATCATTTTATTCAATATTAATATTTAATAATGATTTTACCTATGTATTTACTGAATATTTACAGTAAATACATAGTAAAAATCATTATTAAATACTTATATTGATTAACAATTCCAATGTTCTTTACATAGGCGAATATTCTAAGTATTTTTAAATAGACATTCCTATATATCTGTATATATCTATACCTACATATAATCATATATATAGGTATAGATATATATTTTACCAAAACATCACGTGACGTAGGAAGGGGAGTGTTCTAGCCCGTATATTAAGCAGAGCAGTAAGGTGGGTTGTTATGAGCCTCTGACAAAGCAGTTTACCCGTGAAATGTGTTAGGCCACGCCCACCTTATGTCACATTTTACTCCAGAGCGCAGCAAGGAAGTAACTGACGGTCTGTTTTTATCCGGCTTGGTAAATCTACTATTGGGCATTGTTTTGAGATGCTTTTGTCCTTGGTGGATTTTATATGCCTCTGTTAGCCCTAGTATTCCACAGAAAAGCAGAAAGTCCAGCACACACTGTGGAAATATTGGGTGCAAGCTATAGCAGGGCATTGCACAACCCTGTATCAATATCCAGACGTTCAAAGAATAGCAGCACTCCAACAGGTAATATTTACCAAATCTTTATTGCAGCCAGGAGCACAAAAAACAGCAGCAACGTTTCGAACTAGCATGATTAAGGACATGTAGTCTGAAACGTTGCTGCTTTTTTTTGTGCTCCTGGCTGCAATAAAGATTTGGCAAATATTACCTGTTGGAGTGCTGCTATTCTTTGAATGTCTAGCCCTAGTATTCGACCATTGTGGATAGTTGTGGAGTTACCATTTGAAATTGATTTTGGTTCTTAAGAAGAACTCTGTCTACTCCTGTTGTGATCAGCATCATCTGGAAAGTAAGCCACAGGGGAACAACTGTACCTATACACAACGGCTTGTACCTTACCTCATTTGATTGAGGGTCTATTTGTGAGTACCCATTGTATGGGAAGTTTTATTTGTGACTTTTTATCTTATTGTAATAAATGTATTGCACTATGAGAGGTGCCTTTGTGCGAATGTTCTTTTAGATAGAACAATAATTTTGTGGAACTCGGATTGGAGACCTGAGGGGTTTACTAACAAGCAGCCAGCATTTCTTGTGGACTATCAAAGGAACAACAAAAGGGAAAAACTCTGTTAATATCCATCAAAGATATATTGAGTGACTGAATTTATCAACTTATATATATATATATATATATATATATATATATATATATATATATATATTAAATATTTAAAACATACATATATATTGTTTTAGTCGTGTGTGCGCAGCTGGCTTTCAAAAAACAAAGAAATGCGAAAGCTATCCTGAGGTGTCAGAAAAAGGATAAACTCTAGAAATAATCAAACTAATCTCTCAAAAAATGTGTGATAAAAGTTAAGTATGAAAGAGGGGTAAGGGTTAGCGCTCCAAAGGAGCTATCTGACTAAGACAGGTAATGAAAAGTGATTAAATATCACAACTATATTAAATGAGGTCCTAAGGATATAAATGATAAAATAATTTATTTAAAAAGTACATATAATTGACAGAAGTGTGCCGGCACTAATAACTAAAATTATATAAAAAAGTCAACTATATAGTCGTGTTAACAAATAAGATACTAAAATAATGTATTTATAACAGTATAAGCTGCTGAGGGTTAAAATTAAGGCCTAGACAGGCTAATATAGTAAAAAGTCCCTGTGGGGTAAATTCCATAAACGGATAGATAACCAGATCTGAAATTGGTCAATCCTCTGATCTAGAGAAGTAACAGAGTGTGCCACAAATAGCGGCGTTACCTTTAGTTGTTTTTTTCATTAGCACCACAATGACAACCTGTGTATCTGTCCCTCGTAATTTTGTACTGGGGGATACTTTGATATACGTTCAAAATGCATCTACACATTTCAGCTGTCAGCCTTTATCAAGATGCTCACCTGTGCTATCTGTTCCCCCTTTATAGCTTGTAACAATTATACAATCAACCCTGCAGACATTTATTGGCAACACAGGTTGTCAATCACACATCAATTAAGCATGTTAAGCTATAAAAGGGGAACAGATAGCAAAGGTGAGCATCTTGATAAAGACTGAAACACAGCCGAAACGCGTAGATGCAATTTCTCTATCACCTGTACAACTGAGGATAGTGGAGGAGTTCATTAGGCTGAACGGATTTCAAAGTGTCCCCCAGTACAAAATTACGAGGGACAGATACACATGTTGCCGTTGTGGTGCCTACAGGATATGGACTCCATTACCCACTGAAAGTTTCTTCACCCTGCTACATATGAAACCACAGTTTGACTGTGGCATACCCTGATAGTCCATACAGCATCAGGAGGTTTCAAACCAAAGGCTTCCTGATTGTCCATATGGAACACAGATTGTCTGAAATAGCTCATTGGTTGAAAAACCAGCAAAAAGGAATTTTTGTCTTACACCCGTCTGGAGGACAACAAATAAAGAGGAATACTGCTTAACTATCGGTCGTCTAAACCGCAACTGAGCCCTACCTACGAAAAAACCAACTAAAGGTAACGCTGCTATTTGCGGCAGACTCTATAACTTCTCTAGATCAGAGGATTGACCCATTTCAGAATTGTTTATCTATCCGTTTACAGGTACTTTTTATAATATTAGCCTGTCAAGGCCTTATTTTTAACCCTCAGCAGTTTATATTGTTATAAATACATTATTTTAGTATCTTATTTGATAGCACGACTATATAGATTACTTTTTTATATAATTTTAGTTATTAGTGCCGGCACACTTCTTTCAATTATATGTACTTTTTAAATAAATTGTATATTTTATCATTTATATCCTTGGGACCTCATTTAATATAGTTGTGATATTTAATCACTTTTCAATACCGTGTCTTGGTCAGATAGCTCCTTTGGAGCGCAAACCCTTACCCCTCTTTCATATGCAGCTGGTTTTCAATCAAGAGATTTTTCTATTGACTGCAAAAAAAAAATATATATATATATATATATATATATATATATATATATATATGCTGTATATATATCAATATTTATTTAAGAATAAATAGAACATATTCTTCTATGTGAAGAACATTAAAATGTGAAATATTTATATTTCATGTCAGGTTGAGCGCACTTGGTTAAACACGATAGGGTTAGCGTGAGTCTATGGGGGAATACGTTAACACATTCACGATATTCTAAGTTCCACTTTTTGCGTGCGTCAGTTTTACTTTGAGCTCATAATACAAGCGCATCCCAACGTGCAAAAAGCCTCCATCATCTCTGTTTACCCTCAAGTGGGACTGCTAAATAGCGATCCAAGCGTAATCTAGCCACCAATGTGTGAGACAGTACGCATTGGGCACATACTACTGTGTATGCAGTATGTGTAGTGAGTGATGTGTTTATAATGTGTATGTTCGAGTGCAGTATGTGATGTGCATGTGCAGTATAAGCATGTGCATTAACCCTTGCAAAAATATGAACAGCTCTGTTAGAATACTGGTTTTGTGTTCTCAATGGTCTCAGTTAGCCTAATCTTTTTCATATAACAATTTAACAGGACATAAACAGATGTTTTAATTTAAAACGTCATTAGGAGTTACACAGATTGTTTTCAGCAAACAAAACATGTGCTGTATCTTTAAAACTTTCAGGCAAGCCTTGAATACTCTGGAACTGCAAGTGCAGACAGTAAATTAAAGTCCTTTTTCTAGGGCAACTTATCATAAATCTACAGAAAGGAAAAACCAGCATTCAGTTAGGAAAACAAACATATCTTTTATTTCCCCTCACTGGTAACCTGCCTAGCAGTTCAGCTTTTTAATCCCGAGCACAGGTGTGTCTCCTAGATTGCCAGAGAATTAACTCCTTCACTGCTGACTACTTCAAACATATGTTTATAGAGTAATTATGCGTGACTGGATTCCCCCTGTCACATTCAAAACATTTCTCGAGCTTCTGCTGATTTGTCATCACTTTATTATTACACATTGTTGGACGAAATGGACAAACAACAAATTATTACTTGACAAAATGGATTTTTTAATTTGTTCATGCTGCTTTGCCACAAAAAAGGTGCAGGAATAGGAGTAAGGCGTTATATTGTTTGGTTAATAAGCTTATTTTTCTGTAAATGTGTACAGGGGATATTACCATTTATTTATCCATTACCCCCTGTCCATACTGCCATAATATTACTAATGACTAATGCTAGGGACAGCCGGGCAGGCACTAAATGCTGGATTTTAGTTTTACAGGAGTTGTGTGTTCTTTTAAAATTGAAAGATAAGTACTTTAAATTGTTTAAATCATATAATGTAAGATTTTTTTTTTAATATTAATTTTCTATATAAGTGTTCCCATTGGCAATAGTGGTAAAAAATCTGTAAATCCAATATTCATTCAAACCAAATCCCTGCATTGTTGAAATTCAGTGGAACCAAATGTTTGAGAAAATGAGAAACAAATCTTTCGGATTAAACACATTTTTCTACCATACACACATCTTAAAACTTCAATAGGGGGGGCGGAGCTAGCTGCCATACTGTCAGGGATTGTTTTAATCAGTATCCCCTGCAAGCAGAAATTAAATAAGGTGAGAACTAGGACCTCAACTGCAGCGTTATTAGTGTTGGGAAGTGCATGCCAGATAGTCTGGGAAAAGAATGGCAGCAGTGGACAATGTATCTTGCAATACACTTCCCTTTAATATATGGCTGAGAGGTGAATAGCTGTGATCAAAGGAGTAATCAGCTCCTCACAGTATTGCACCTCTCTGCCTTAAAAAAAGAATACAAGATTGGTACCGCTGTTATCATTTAATAGGCATATATAGTTTAAGATGAAATAAGTGTGTAACTCAGAGTGTGAATCTCTACTGCTATGTGGTGGCAGTTTAGATCCTTAAAACATGTTAGGTAGTTCAGTATGCGTGAAAAATAGAATGACACAGGATCTGATTGGAACTTAGTTTGTACGGGAAGTCCTGAAATACAATAGAGTGCTCTTTTGGTTATAAGCATGTAAATAGTCTTACCGCATAGATTAGTGTACAAAGACTGGATGCGGTCAGTCTGGAGGATTTGCTCAGCAAGCTTTAACAGAGAGATCCTGCTTGTTGTGGCTTCTGAGTAGTTTTGCGGTCGGCGCGCGCGCACCGTTGGCGTGTGACGTCACCACTAGATCCGGGTATCCTGTAGTGAGACGAGTGCTTGGGCGTAATGCTCTTAGGGCTAGCTAAGGCTTGCAGCTTGAATATCGAAGCAGTGATTGCTTCCTGTTGGGGTTTTTTATAGCAATACTGTAATGGGGTTTAAAGATATTGAGTGACATATCCGGCAAGTGTGCAGAGAAGTAAGGTAGTCATGACAGGACCCCCCCCCTCAAAGGATCATCTCCGAGGATCAGGTGAAGGTCGGTCGGGATGTCTGCTGTGGAAATGATTAACCAACCGGGGGGCAGAAAGGTTGGCGGCTGGCTCCCAGGAATCCTCAGAATCGGGAAAACCCTTCCAGTGTACCAGATACTGGAGGTGGCCACGGAAGCGTCGGGAATCCAACACATCCTGAACCTCATATTCCACAGAACCATCGGGTACCAGAGGAGCAACCGGAATAGCTGGGGAGTGTTGCCTAAGTTGTCTATATGGTTTGAGCAGGGAGACATGAAAAGTGGGGTGACATTTCATTGTGGCAGGTAGAGTTAGAGTGACTGCGTTGGCGTTTACCACCTTTGCGATAGGAAAAGGACCAATATAGGCAGAAGTCAGTTTCTTTGAGGGAACTGGTAGATGTAAGTTACGAGTGGATAACCATACATAGTCTCCGATGGCGTAAGATGGAGACGGAAACCTCTTCTTGTCATATTGATGCTTATATCTGATCTTTGCGGAATCGATATTATGTTGTACCAGGGAAAAGGTTTCGGATATAGTGTTCAGTAATCCATTTACGACTGGGGAAGAGGACTCAGATGAGGAGTCCCATTCAAAAGTTGGATGGAAGCCATAGTTGACATAAAATGGAGTGGACTTGGTGGAGGAATGTTTGGAGTTGTTGAAAGCGAATTCAGCGTAAGGAAGAAGTTTGGCCCAATCATCCTGTCTAGCAGACACAAAACATCTCAAGTATTGTTCCAACCATTGGTTAGTCCGTTCTGTCTGACCGTTGGTTTGTGGATGGAAAGAGGTACTGAGCCGTCTAGTAATATTGAGTGAGTGACAGAGATGTTTCCAGAATTTACTAGTGAATTGGCTACCTCTGTCAGAAGTGATGGTGTTAGGTAGTCCATGAAGTTTGAAAATATGGGTGAACATCAATGTGGCAGTTTCCGCAGCAGTAGGTAGTTTGTGATATGGAATGAAGTGTTCCATCTTGCTGAATAAATCTACGACAACCAATATAGTTTTCTGTTTCTGCGAGTAGGGGAGATCAACGATGAAATCTAAGGCAATGTGAGTCCAGGGACGGTGAGGTGTTGGTAATGGGAGTAAGTATCCAGTTGGGGGAATCCTCCCAGTTTTGGTAGTAGTACAAATCTTGCAAGTTTGGACATAACTAGCCGTGTCTGGCAATAGTGTAGGCCACCAAAAGAATCTCTGGACTAACTCCTGAGTCTTTTGTATTCCCAAATGTCCAGCAAGCTGAGAATCGTGTAGGGTTTGAAGGACAAGGGTTCTTAGAGGAGGAGGTACGTAGACCTGATCTTGATAGTAATACAAACCGTCCTGATGTTGACTTAGAGTTTGGAGAGGTTTCTGTGTATCCGACTGTTGTTCTGTCCTAAAAAGGTTGGTCTGCTCAGTGGTTAACGCCAAAAACCTATCAGCTGGAATCAATGATGATTCAGGAAGTGGTGTTTGGGGTTCTTCCAACTGTCTGGACAGAGCATCAGCCTTTTTGTTCTTGTGAGCTGGACGGTAGGTGATGAAGTAGTTGAATCTGGATAGGAAAAGGTTCCAACGAACTTGACGAGAACTGAGAGTATGGTTTGTCTTCAAGTATTCAAGGTTTTTGTGGTCGGTATAGATGAGTATAGGAATGGAGGTTCCTTCTAGTAGATGTCTCCAGTGCTCCAAAGAAGTTTTGATAGCTAATAGCTCCTTATCCCCTATTGGATAGTTGATTTCTGCAGGGGTTAACAGACGGGAAAAATAGGCCACTGGATGTAGTGGTTTCATGGTGGTAGTCCTCTGGGAGAGGACTGCCCCCAGTGCGAAATTGGAAGCATCAACTTCCAATATGTATTGCAAAGTCGGATCTGGGTAACGGAGAATTGGTGCTGTTGTGAATGCAGATTTTAGGTAATTGAAGATTTCCTGTAGCTGGTCATTCCACACGAATCTATGAGTGGTTTTAGTTAAATTTGTTAGGGGTCTAGAGAGGGCAGTGAAATTCTTGATGAATTTCCTGTAAAAGTTTGCGAACCCCATAAATCTCTGAATATCTTTTTTGTTTTTGGGAGAAGGCCAATCTTGTACTGCCGATATTTTGTCGGTCTCCATCTCGATTCCGTTGGGTGTTATGGTATAACCCAGGAATTTTATCTCTTGGGTATGGAAGGTACATTTTTCCAATTTCACATACAGTGAGTGATCTCTTAGACATGTCAGGACTAAAGTAACATGTTTTATGTGTTCTTGAAGGTCTGAGGAGTATATGAGGATATCATCTAGATAGATGACCATAAATAGGTCTAAATAGTCCTTGAATATGTCATTTATAAAGTACTGGAAAGTTGCGGGAGCATTACACAACCCAAAAGGCATGACTGTGTATTCAAACAATCCATATCTCGTTCTGAAAGCAGTTAACCATTCATGACCCTGTTTTATGCGTACTAAGTTATATGCTCCTCTGAGATCCAGTTTGGTGTAAATCGTGGCACCCCTTAATCTATCAATCAATTGAGGAATCAGAGGTAGAGGGTAGCGGTTTTTTATAGTGCGTTTATTCAGTTGCCTGTAATCTATGATGGGTCTCAAGGATTGGTCTTTATTTTTAACAAAGAAAATCCCTGCACCAGCAGGGGAGGTGGAGTGGCAGATAAAGCCCTTCTGTAGATTGTCTTTAAGGTAAGATTTGAGATGTTCTAATTCTGGTTCAGATAACGGAAAGACATGTCCATAAGGAATGTCAGCACCAGGATGTAAATCAATTGGACAGTCATAGATCCTGTGAGGAGGCAAATGGGTTGCCTCTTTTTTGTCAAAACCATCAGAGAAGGAGGTATATTCAGAAGGAATATGGTCAGCAAAATCTAGAAGTAATTTTTCATGATGTAGACAGGTGTTTGTGCAATATGTAGAATTAAAAGTGATATGTGAGGTGGACCAGGTTATTGTTGGATCATGTTGCTAAAACCAAGTAATGCCCAAAATAATCGGATACATAGGAGAGGGTATTACATAAGAAACTCAGTGTGTAACGAATGTGTAGTAATGCGAACAGGTATTGTATGGAATTGAATGGATCCTGAGGTAATCTCTTTACCATCAACAAAACGGAGGAGACTGGGTGTGTTTTTAGTTATAAGTGGTATTTTATTGTTCACTGCAAACTGGTGATCTATATAGTTGTGACTCGCACCCGAATCTAGAATGGCTTCAGACGGGAGTCTGTGGTGTTCCCACTGCAAAAGAATAGGGAGGGTGCAATGGTTAGACGTATGTTGTTTAGTGGATAAATAGATATGTGTAGTTTTTTTCTTACCCTTCCTGCGGAGTAGTTGTGAGCAGTCTTTTACTGTATGATCTAAGCCGCCACAGTACATGCAGAGATCCAAGGTTTTCCTCCTTAACTTTTCCTGTGGAGTGAGGGGTCCTCTGATGAACCCTAATTCCATCGGAGTCTCTGAAGCCCTAGATGGAGGCTTATGTGCAAGACTGTTGGGTGCAGGAGGTGTTGGGTGTTTAGGTAAAGTGTCATGATGAGCCTTCTCTGTGCGTCTCTCCCTGATACGTCTATCTAAGGTGATGCAACTATCAATAAGCTTCTCTAGGGAGTCAGGGAGTGGTTGCCTGGCTAATTCATCCTTGAGGGATTCGGAGAGGCCAAGCCTAAACTGGTTTCTCAATGAGAGATCATTCCATTGAGTATCAGGTGACCACTTTTTGAATTCAGCTATATAGTCTTCCACTGGCCGTTTATTCTGGCGCAGCGATCTCATTGCAGTTTCAGCAGATAACTGCTTGTAGGGGTCATCGTAAAGTTGGCCCATAGCCTTGAAGAATTGTTCCAGGGAGAACAATATGCGGTCATTGGTCTCAAAGAACAGGTTTGCACATATGCGGGGTTCCCCTCTCAGATATGAAATAGTTGTGAGCACCTTTAGGTGGTCGTTTACATATGTTTTAGGCTTTAGTTGAAAATAAAGGAAACAGGAATTTCTGAAATCCCTGAACTCACTTCTTTGTCCACTAAATGGTTGTGGAGGATTAGACTGTGGTTCATGTGAAGAGTGAATGTGTTTTAAGCTGTCAACCTTCTCATTAATATATAATCTTAATGAGTTGTGAAACAGGCTTTCATTAACTCTGTGATATACCTGTGCTTGTAAATGTAATTTTTAGTTAACAATGCATAACTTTGCAAATAAACTTTGTTTATAGCATGCTTGTCTCAATAAAAGCTGCTATGTAATGTTAGATTGCAAATTAATATTGCTATTCACTTGATAAATATGCCAACAGTAAGAAATACATTCTTTCAGCAAGACACTTATAACTAACTATAAATGATAGATTTCTTTTAAATCTATCATGTACAGCTTCTATACATAAAGACTGTACCTTGTTATAAGAGCCTGTTCACATAAATTGTGAAAAATATAATCTTTAATAAAATATTTTGCAATATATGTATGATTATATTCAAATATATGTTTAAATGATGTACAATATGTACAATGTATAACTGAATACTTTTATATGTTTAAACAAAAGTCTTTTACAATATAAAAGGTTTTTATTATCTGTCTGCTAACATACTAACCAACTAACTAGTCTTAACATAAGATGTTATATGATTTAAAATGGAGGTTTATTCAACCTTGAATTTATAGCTCTAAAATGGATGCTCCTTGGAATTTAAAGTGCGTATGTCTAAATTCTTGTATAACAGATTATCAAGGCCACATAGTTGAAGATAGAAAAAGCTAGACAAGTTTTGTTGATGTTAAAATGATGCTAAAAATACATATAAAAAGAAAACAATAAATGATGACGTCATCCAAATAAAAAACTATAAAAACACCTTGTTGTAAACATGAGGCAGGTGACTCTGACAGGATATTATAGAGCATCTCTAAGGATAAGATTTGGTTGCAAAGAAGTCATTTCGAGTGGTATGTAACAATTGTTATTGAAAGCAAGTTTAAACTAAAAGTCTTTTAACTCTGTGTGTATATTGGATTTAAATTAATTTAATTTTATATTACTTCTGTAAGCTGATTTTTCTTTATAATAAAAATTTATTTTTAAACAATGTTATCTTCTCAAGTACCATTTCTTTATTGTACTCAAAACTTTATTTGTAAGAAATGAGACCTGTTTCACTGATATAATATTTAAAGTTCAGTGCTTGGAATTTATATTTCAATATAACTGTGCTTTAAGACCTTATAAGTGAATTAGGTGTGAACCACTACAGTTGTTATCAGCTTGTAAAGCAGTGAGCCCCTTAGAGAGGTTTTCCACTGTTTTTGTGAGTGCCTCAACATGGGCTACTAGGGCTGCTGGGTCCATCCTAGGCTTCGATATTCTTGTCAGGGATTGTTTTAATCAGTATCCCCTGCAAGCAGAAATTAAATAAGGTGAGAACTAGGACCTCAACTGCAGCGTTATTAGTGTTGGGAAGTGCATGCCAGATAGTCTGGGAAAAGAATGGCAGCAGTATCTTGCAATACACTTCCCTTTAATATATGGCTGAGAGGTGAATAGCTGTGATCAAAGGAGTAATCAGCTCCTCACAGTATTGCACCTCTCTGCCTTAAAAAAAGAATACAAGATTGGTACCGCTGTTATCATTTAATAGGCATATATAGTTTAAGATGAAATAAGTGTGTAACTCAGAGTGTGAATCTCTACTGCTATGTGGTGGCAGTTTAGATCCTTATAACATGTTAGGTAGTTCAGTATGCGTGAAAAATAGAATGACACAGGATCTGGTTTGAACTTAGTTTGTACGGCAAGTCCTGAAATACAATAGAGTGCTCTTTTGGTTATAAGCATGTAAATAGTCTTACCGCATAGATTAGTGTACAAAGACTGGATGCGGTCAGTTTGGAGGATTTGCTCAGCAAGCTTTAACAGAGAGATCCTGCTTGTTGTGGCTTCTGAGTAGTTTTGCGGTCGGCGCGCGCGCTCCGTTGGCGTGTGACGTCACTGCTAGATCCAGGTATCCTGTAGTGAGACGAGTGCTTGGGCGTAATGCTCTTAGGGCTAGCTAAGGCTTGCAGCTTGAATATTGAAGCAGTGATTGCTTCCTGTTGGGGGGTTTTATAGCAATACTGTAATGGGGTTTAAAGATATTGAGTGACATATCCGGCAAGTGTGCAGAGAAGTAAGGTATTCATGACACATACAGAGTAGACGTGTTTGAATGGAGCTCTGAGAATTATGTAAGATTAACCAGAGACATAATATAAAGTTTAGGGTTTAACTCATCTCAGAATATAGTGTATAGTTTACGAGGACATACCCCATCTGTGCCCTGAAGCTTTGGAGTGAATTGGGCTCAGTGTATGAAGTCAGCAGCGGAGTTAGAAGGAGAGATACCACAGTAATTACATTGCGGCATAATTCCTGAGGAACAGAGCATCATTGTTGGAGGTGAGAGGCTGTGTGCCCGGGAGCAGGAGACATTAGTGCACCGAGTAAGACCGGTAGAACCCCAGGACTTAAAGAAAAGTGGAAACCTGAGACAGATTAAGTGGAGCGCTTTTGGCGCGAACGGCGCCATCTTAACGCTCATTAGAGCAGCATCACAGCTTTAGACCCACGCCGGATAGTACCCGAAGACTCTTACCAACTTGTCCAAGTCTTAGTAAGTCCCCTGCAAATGAGCATTCAGCTGAGAGGCTGAGACAGAGTCTGTAACACCCGATCGTGAGTAAGCACACACGCACACAGCCGGAGAAGAGCACAGGGCGGCTCTCCGGTCACTGAGGGACAGCAAGGGAGGAGAGGGAGTAAAAAACAAAACACAGCGTAACTACTTACCATACATCCGGAGGGTCGGGGCTCCGCTCCGGAGGTTATATTTACCCTAAGACACTCAAGAAGCAGGGGAAAAATGAGCCAACACGTAGTTAAATCAGGCTCAGCTTATGACATGTATATGAAGTAAGTGTGACACACGCTGTGCATTTTGGATAGAGAACTGGGACTGATCAGCTAGACACGTTAGATGGGAATCTTATGATTCCTGGAAGACCTGATAACCCTCACCTAACATAAAAGATCCCCCAGTACATGACACTGCAGCATATCCCATAGCTTCAAAACAAAGCTGCCATTGTATTGTATGGTATTGATTTGCAGTAACTACTGAACTGTACAAGCCTGCTTAACAGCCTCAGCTGGGACAGAGAAAGTACATTGCCTCAGCTGAGACAGAGAAAGTACATTTAGTTGCTGGAAGACTTCTTCCTTCTTTTGAATAGGAGAAGGGAGCAAACAAGGAAAGAACACTTGACCCACAAAGACAGACTTTGAACCATTACCATCCCACAGAGTTACTGAGATTTGCTGGGGTCTAGATATCTTTTTCAGCCTAATCTATCAAAGGTCACTACATAGTTACAAAAAGCTCTCAAGCTCAGACTCCCTCCCCTCCTTTCCCGCTGCTCTCTGTAACAGCGGGTCATAACCAACTCCCTTTTGCCCACTTCGCCCAATAGGGGGCACTCCCCTGGGAGGGAAGTCTTGCACAAACCCTGTGTTATAAACATGATGCAAGGCTAAAGGCATAATGTAAGGGGTGCAGGATAGTGAACCCTCCAGGTGCTTTCTAAATTAAGGACCCTGCTATGCCAGCTATACAAGCCAGACGTTAAAAACCCTTACATACCCGATTAACCATGGCAAATGTAATCAGAAGAAAGCAAAAATCTCAAAAAAATCCCAAAAGAACCTTAACTGATCATTTTCATAGCAAACATGCTTCAGACATAGAAAACTGAGAAGATGACTCCAGAGATTCAACTATTTCCCTCAACAGACTGTCCAAATAAGACAATCCACGTAGGGAAGGCGCTACCCTCTCGCAGTCAACATTTCTAGATACAATTCAGGTTCTGTCTGACAAAATGGATACACACTACACATCCTTATGTCAGGAACTCAGACAATCTGTAACTGAGCTGAAACGAGATATATCTACAGTGAGTGCACGTACTGAAACTCTGGAAAAGAAACATGAAGATCTCTCTCTTGATCATTCAAACCTCCTTGATTACTCACAAAATTTAGCGATACAGATCTCAGACCTAGAGGGTAAGCAGGCAGATCTAGAAGACAGGTCACGTCGCAATAACTTGAGAATTAGAGGAGTGCCAGAGTCAGTCACCTCAGCTGACCTCCCAGGCTATCTCCAAGGACTATTCAAAGAAATACTAGACACGGTACAGCCACAAGAATTGTTAATTGATAGAGCTCATAGAGCCACACGTCCCCGGAACTCCTCTGCGGACGCCCCTAGGGATGTTATCCTGAGACTACATTATTTCACAGCCAAAGAGAAATTTCTAAGAGCCTCATTTGCTAACAAGACATTAAAAGACCCATATCATAACCTGCAGATCTTCCCAGATCTGTCACAACACACTCTAGCAAGGAGAAGATCCTTTCAACAGTTCACAAAGGGCCTACGACAACATAACATCAAATACAGATGGGGATTCCCTGTGAAAATCTTTCTGCAGCATCAAGACAGATCCTACGTAATCTCCACCCCTGAACAAGGAATGAAGCTTCTTCACACCTTAGAACTTAACCTCCCTCAGAAACCAAGTCACAACCAGACAGACATCTCAGAACCGCTCAACGCATCAGCTTCAGACTGGAATCCACGCCCATGTTTGCCTAACGGCCAAACCACATAGGAATCTGAGCATACATACGGGTACATATCTTACCCTCATCGAAGCTCAAGTAACCATACGCATTCCACTCAACTCTTTGAAAAGGTCTCTTGTTACTTAGGCGCTATATGAGCTCACATACGGGTACTCATCTTACTCTCCTCTAGCTCATATACTCAAACCTACATATACCTGATACCCAAGCGGACACTATGAGACCTACACTTCTGCCTGGAACAGATTTACTGAACCCTTAATCAAGACAAGATTCCGGGACACAAAAGACATAACGCCTTCTTCACCGCTGAGAGTCGAACACCTTAGCAGACCTCTCCACCCAGACCGCCTAACTACTGAAGAGAACATCAGGACTCTGTTCTCACTCAATAGGCCTACAGGTGAATTTATCTTTACAACTAAGACAGTATATACCTTGCAGTTTGTAAAGAAGTTACACTTTACTCTATATTGAACTCTAATGCTAAATAGAGCAGTTAAGCTAAACTACCTAAGATTTGCTTTAAGACAGATATATAAAACACAAGATACAAACAAACCTGCTCAACTGAGCGCCCCTGGGGTATGTAAAAGCAAATCCAAAACTATAATAGGCACTGATGGAGTGAGGGTATATATAAAAAGTGATGTAAAAATGTAAATAACATCCTAGGCGGCAAACAAATGTTCCCAGTGCATCTGCATACGCACAAATAGCAACAGTTCATCCAATGTAGGGAAAAATAAGCGCTCCAAGCCCACAGATGTATAAAAAATTCAATATTTATTCCAAACTTTTTTAAAATCATACAAATTTGGTTAAAAAGTGGTAAGCACAGTAGTGCAAAAACAAGTTGAAGAACAGTTGCAAAAAACAGCAAACGTTTCATGCTCCACGCACTTGGTCACTGCTCAGCATTAATAACAGAATATAGTCAGAATTGCCGAATAATTGAAGATATCTACAGGAAACACTGGAATATATTGAAAGATGATGACATCTTAGGAGAAAAACTTCCAGAAAAAACAATCTTTTTATATCGAAGGGCCAACAATTTAAAAAATAGACTGGCACCTAGCACGCAAAAAAAGAAATTGCCAACAATCAAAGATCCGTTTGGGAAGATGGTGAAAGGATTCTTCCCATGTCATACATGTAAAGCATGTAAAAGTGGAATAAAAACCACCGAATTCCAATCCAATCCCAATACAAAAAATATAGAATTGAAGAACTGATCCGATGCCACGATAGGAATGTCATTTATCTACTCCAATGTCCATGTGGATTACAATATGTTGGACAGACATCCAGACAGTTGAAGGACCGAATACGTGAACACCTTCTCTGTATTGAAAAGTTAAGTAAAGAAACCCCCCTATATAACCACTTCTTTGAAAAACATCATAGAGAAACAAAATCTTTGAAATATATAGGAATAAAAAAGGTTCACAAAAAGTGGAGAGGAGGTGACCACGAAAGAAAACTACTGATAGAGGAATCGAAATGGATCTTCTATATGGACTGTCTATACCCAAGAGGGTTAAATAATAAGGAGAACTTGTCCCATCTCTGGAATCGAACCTAAAATATACAAATCCTAAATGTAAAACCATAATAACCTCTGTGAAAAAGAAAACTGATCAAACATCATTGACAAATCCTAAATGTAAAACTGTAATAGTCTATAACCCTTGAAAAAAGAAAAAAACATTGGAAAATTGATCAAATATCCTTCACTGAAGAAACCTAAAGAACGTAGATATCCCAATAAAAACAAACTCCAGAAAATTGGAAGGATAACAGAAACCCTCATTTTTTAACCAACTAACTTGTCTATAAATAATAAGAAAAAGGAATGTCTCCATAAAACAACATCTGACCTATATACCACATAGAAAATGTTATCCCCCTTTTTAATTTTATTTTAATTTAATTCAATTTACCTTTAACAATAACTGATAACAATATCAAAATAAGATACTAACTACTACAAAAGGACTCCGAGGCTAAAAGAACATTATTTAATCTTAGCAGTTCATTTGATGCATATAACACAATGTCTAAATATGACATATAAGAACTTTAAGAAAGAACCCCTCATAAAATATGGTCCCTCTATGAAAAATAGTGGCCCCTGTTTAGTCTTTTCATAATAAACACAAGACTGGACATATTCATTGTTGGGAAAATAACAACAATAAAACAGTGTAAATTGCACAGAAAAATCCAAAAATAAATTGTGCAAAAGTTTATTTTCACTAAAAGTTTATTTTCAATTATTTTTACTGCATTTTAAACTTATGATAAACCAACCATCCTTAGTTCTCCAGAAATGGAGAACCATACAATTTAGTTTATAAGGATAAACTGATCATTCTGGGCCCCTGATAAATCATCATGATAATATACATTACATCATATTATATAACACAAAGTAAGGAAGCATCAGGAACAAGTGAATTAGATTTGGAAGATGTTTAAATAAACAAATAAGATAAGCTTGAATGACCAATGGGTAGAGTGACATTAATTAAGATCAAAGGGAGGGCGATATAGAAGGAGTTAATATTATAAAGAATATACAAGTATTAATTAAGCAAAGCAGAGTGAGATCTGTTCATAAACGTATGTAAATATAGGATTGTTATTTGTTGAATATCTAACAGAAAAGTGAAGTAAAATCTAGTTTTTACACTTATATAGGTATAAGACTGCTATCTGTCGTATATTTAAAAAGAATGTGAGAAGCATTATAATATAAGAATTACAGCAAGGTTGAGAAAGGAAACCTTGCAATTAATCTAGGCTTAAATAAGCCGTGACAAAAATCCTAATGAAAGTGTATGTATTAGGGAATGATAAACCTGTTGTGGAAAAACAACGACACTATTCTAAGAGGGTTTTGAAAACCCGTACAAGATCCTCAAGCTGGTTACTCTATCTAGAACCAATAAGAAAAGAGATATAATACACACCCCCAACAAAAGTGAGATATTACAACCAATAGGGATCATCCAAAATTACACACGCCCAAAAACTGACTAATTATAAAGTTCGAAAAGGCCAAGATAAAAAGACTAAGAATTGGGACACCGAAATTAAAGTTAAAAACATTAGGATTACACAAATCAAAAGAAAGTGAAAGAGTAATAGTTGACCGACTAATACAATATTTGGAAGATCCAGTAAACTTAGACATTACCAACAGAAGCTATGTGCTACAACCAATAGAGACTATTAAAAACCACACACCCACAAAGACTGGCCAATTACGCACTACAAAAGAAATTCCGACTAGCCAATAGAAAAGATTAAAAAACAGGATAGCGAAATAAGAGACCAAAAGTCTCAATATAATAAAATACTAACATATTTATATAGAATAAGAAAAGGAAAACTAAGATGACAATAGAAGCTAATAAAGAAAAGTGATAAGCAAGACATTTGACTAAAACCGGAGAAATTATGACAAACACTTCCGGGACCAAAATTAGGGTCAGGATGAAAAAGGTATAAAAACACCTTTGTTTGTGACCAAAAACCAGTCTTGAGAAAGGTCGATTAACGACCGAAACACGTTGGCTGGTAAGTGTATTTCTTGCACTAGGATTTATATTTGCAATCTACACTATTGTTTTATTTGTCTTAACAGAGGGATCAAGCTGTGCAGAGTTACAAACACTTGGGAAGCCGAGGGATTGAGCCGCACACCATTGCAGACACACACATATACGAACTGAAAAGGAATATTGGCAACTCCACTGGTCCTGGGAATATAACATCATCTGGGGACTAACCC
The DNA here is from genome assembly GCF_027579735.1 of Bombina bombina. Lineage (NCBI taxonomy): Eukaryota > Metazoa > Chordata > Amphibia > Anura > Bombinatoridae > Bombina > Bombina bombina. Next base: position 1,099,803,785 of record NC_069500.1, read on the forward strand.
AGACCACTGAAGACTAAGGTCCAAACATTTGACTATATATTTTTTGAATTTTTTGAATTGACAATTTTAAGGCAATATGGTCCGCCGCACACATTATTGAAGAGACACTATTTTTTCACGTTTTCTATATTTTTACACGTCTTCATTATAATCTTTTTAATTTTTTTTTTTTATTTATTCATTTAGATTGTATTTTTAAGGATCTAATCATAGAATTAGCGCATTTGCAAAAAATTTTTTGAAAGTTAAACACATAGTTGAAGCCGCGAGTTTTAACACAAATTTATATCACAGTGAATCACCCTTTTCACACGGAAATTTGCACAAAGTTTAAGTTGTTCGCATATGTTTATTTTGCTGATTGTTGATTTTGTATAAGTTGTTTGCACTTGGTTATTTTGTATAGTCACTCAGTAATCACCTTGTATCACGGCGATTGGATTAATAGCCACCCGCTGAAAATATAAGTGTTTTGAAATTGTGCATAGGCTCTATCAATGAGCCTAAGCTCTGGTTAACTATATTTTGAAATAGTAACGAGTTTATTTAATAGCGATACCCGCTGAGCCATAGCGGTAACCCGCTCAGATATTAGGAGTGTATGTAAACTATCATTGTGCAAATACTGTTTCAGATAAATCGATTTCTTAGTGTTTTGCAGCCTTGAATAGAGACAGTCAGCAATAGAATAAAAGTCAAAGGGGTATTAAGAATCCCTGCATACCTAACTAGCAGGTGAGCTTAAAATCTTACATTTTTTATCAAGAAATTAGGGGAAACCCCAATTTCTATTTTATAGTGACTGTTAACATTGTCATATTTTAGATTGTGAACATGGATCCATGAGGGAATATAAGGTTTTCATTGACTTTTATGTGATTTTTTTATTTCATTTTTTTGACCACAATTGGAGAATCCACATACAGGTGTTATATATTTTATTCATTGTATTCACTTGGAAACTAGTCAATTTTAACAAGAGGAAACTGGAACTGAAACTGAAACTGGAAGCTATTGATTTACATTGCTATTTAATTTATGTATTATTTAAATTGTCAAAGTAATTTATTTTAGATAAGACTCTGCCTCTATTGTTGGCACTTAGATATATAATTTTAATTCTGATTGTTTGTTTATTGACCACTAGGGGTCAATTTATCTTAGCCAAGGGTTAATACCAACAGGCGCCTGGTGATCTTTCTGATAAACTAAACGTAGACAAGACGGAAGCCTTATTAGCTAATGTCACGGCTCAGGAACTCGGGGCCCTGCAAAACTCCTATAGGTTTTGTTGGAAATCTGACTCTATTAAAATTCTAGGAGTTAATTTAGCTTTAGACCCCACGATCGCCATATCTAAAAATTTCATCGATAGGCTCACAGAGTTTCACAAACTCCTAAACACATGGGAATTTAGGGAAATCTCTTGGACAGGGAGAATGGCTGCTATTAAGATGTCCTTTCTCCCTAAGATTACATATCCATTTAGATGCATACCATACAACATCCTAAGACCCATTCTGAATAAACTATAAGGTATGATTACTACTTACATATGGAAAGACAGATGCCCTAGGACGGCGAGACAGACTCTAGAAAGACCATACTTGCAAGGAGGGCTAGCTCTCCCTAACCTTATTACATACTTCAACGCTACCAGACTTTCATACATATTGGAGTGGAATAATCATAAGTCAAATGCCTTAGGCTGGTACCTTGTAGAATCCTCGATGCTTCCCCCTAATCTAACCTTACCTGACCTCCTGTGGATACCCTCCCATCACAGGCAAAAACTAGGACCCTTGAGCCCCACACTTCAAGATGCATTAAAGTTTTGGGATTATATTCGCCATGACCCCAATATTTCACCTTACCCTTCGCCTGTTCTTACCTTAGCAGCAGCTCTGGTTGCATTGCCAGAAACTCATCCAGACCTATGGCAGACCCTGCACATTAAAACTGTTACTGTTTTCTATGACTCAGGGACTTGGGTCTCTCACCCGCAGCTTTGCACCAAATTTAACGTACCCCCGAAGCTACAATTTGAAGCCTTCCACATTAGCTCCTTACTGCGCTCATGGGACTATCCAAAGAGGGCTCTTAGGTCACCCTCGATATGGGAGCACACATGGACTAAGGCGCACACTATCAAACACGCACTATCCTTACATTATAACCTCCTAACAAACACTAAGCCTTTCCTTAAAATATCGCAACACAGCGCTTGGGAGAGAGAGATTGGATTCATAGTAGACACTGATGTTTGGCATAGCAGAATACAGATAACTAGAAAACTTCTCCACTGTGCTACCCTATGGGAGCTATGTTATAAAATCACGGTCAGATGGCATCTTGTTCCTGTCAACCTACATAAAACCTACAACTCACAATCCCCCCTCTGTTGGAGACTATGTGGCCAGTCAGGCACTCACGTACACATCTGGTGGTCATGCCCAAAAATTCAACCTCTCTGGAGGAAATTATACAACACAATGAACAACCTTAATATTCATCCCCCTTGCTTACCGGAGGTCACTCTCCTACATATGCCAGTTCCTACTTTAGACAATTCCACAGACGCCCTTATGATTTATCTCTTCATGGCAACCAAGCTGGCTATTGCCAGAGCATGGAAGAATGTAACCCCACCATCTTTTACACAAATACTATCTATAGTCAGACATATCAGACTAATGGAGCAATATTCCTTTAGTGTACTTGACAAGACAGATTTACACATCAAAATTTGGCATCCCTGGCTTACACTCTACCCAGAATGAGCTAAAAACCGAAACAGAACCCTTACTCTCACAGACCCTTACCCCCCTCCCCCTCTTTCCCACCCACTGCCTCTGGATATAGTTATTTATATATTTATGTTTTTTATCTATCTGGATAAATTTAGGTATGTCTGATTGTACGCAGATATATATGGATACATACTTGTACAAGGTCCTAAATTGTGTAGACCTTACTACTACTTTCTCCATGTTTAAATTAAATCAAAAAAGTTTACATAGTTGTCTAATGATCTTACTGTATCTTAGAGAATGGACCATAGAGTGCAAACTATTTAAGAGTTTTATGTTTTATTGTATAATTTTAAGCTAATATCTTTCTTAAAACATTATAAAATAGAGACAAGATATATACAGGCAAGTAATCCTATTTTTTTTTTTCACAACTAATAGACATGTAAATACAACCATAGGTACATCAGATGTTATAGATCGCGTCCCTGACATTGTAAGAGATGCGCACCAACTACTACCATGTATTCATAACAATGAAAAATTGTATTGTTATAATGGTTTGCAACTGCATTTTCCTCCTGTATCTCCTTTCATCCTTTTACTGTTCATGTTTGATTGTCTCAATAAAATTTTTTGAATAAAAATAAATAAATAAATTAAAAAAAAAACTTCATTAGGAGTTCAAACATTATCAAACATTTAATTCAACATATAGTTAAAACATGGATCCATGTAACAAATAGACTTTCACCTGGATTATATTATATACACACTATTTTCAATTTATATTTATATTCTGTTTAACTGGATTCCATATATATATATTTTTTCACCTGGACTCTACACACACACAATTTTATTCTGTCATATATTTTGTCACCTATTTTTGACACTTATTTTTGACACCTATTTGTAGGGGATCCCCCATTTTTAAGTTTTAATATATATTTTTTATATATATTTTTATACATTTTTTATATTTTTTACATCATTTTTTTCACACATTTTTTCACAACCTCTCTCCAAGGGATTTTTTTCAATAGCTCTTTTTATCATCAGTTTATTTTTATATTTGATTTTTTCACTGGATTTTTTCACTGGCTATTTTCACTGGATTCATTCACTGGATTTTTAAATACATAGACTTCAATTGACATATTTGAACTTATTGGACCTTTTTATCCTAAAATATAATTATATATGACTCTAATTTTGTATGGTATACCCATATACCCCTATATTGTGTTTTTAGCATCCATTGTGTTTTTAGTATTTATTTGTTAGTACTGTGAATTCCAATTTTCAAGTCTATTTGTTACATGGATCCATGTTTTAACTATATGTCGAATTAAATGTTTGATAATGTTTGATAATCACTGATTCATTTGTTAGAATTTTCCTTTGCCTTATAGTTGGCGCTCTTGGAATATTTGTGTTTTTTCTGTTGTTCTCACTAGGGTAAGCTAGATACCCTTTATCCAGGAGCTATAAGGAACTAGGCTGAGCACTGTTAGATATCTTGTACTTCATTAGGAGTTCAACAAACTCTCTCTAACTTTGTTCTATTTAAGTTGGATTTAACATTTCAGAAGTTTTTGACTATTTATGTTTGGTGTAAGTTTTTATTTATATCATGCATAGTGTTAGGTAACATTTTGCATGGGTGTTTAACAATGAGCAGGCTTGCACCGTGCTTGCTTGATATGTCTATATTTTTATATAAATGTTAAAAAATTAAGAGTTTGGCCCCCATTTAACAAACAGTTTGTTGGAAAATATTTACAGCCAGGGGGTATTTTTTTCCACATTTGACATTGCACAAGAAAATGTCTGTGGTCCCTCCCCCTGTTCTCACGCCACAAATGATATGAGAGCTGGATGTCAACCTGATTCATCCAGATTAATGTCACTCCTCCACCTATGTAATTAACCCCTTAACTTCTGAGTCATTTCACGCCCCTTTACTGAGCTGATTTTGAGCATTTAGATGCTACTCAAATTTAAGCACTACTGTAAGACATTTTTCAGTGAGGACCCCACACAAATAATATAATTGTATTTTCAATAGAACCAGCATATTAAAACTATACCATTATTTATATTTATCTATATATTATGACATAAGAATTCTACCACATAAAAAGGTTGAAACATGAATATATTTATTCAAATTTTAATAAAGAATGTTGTAAATTAAAGTGTGTGAGGATCTTTCTAAGCTATACAGTTAAAACTTGCACATTTTTTTAACTGTGCCTCATTCACAATCTATCAGGAGTGGTGTTTTGGGGCTCCATGTACTAAGCTGTCTGCGAGGTCTTCGTGACTATTTTCGTCTAAATTTCTGCGTGCGGATCAATAACCGTATGTACTATCCCACGAATCCATTGAAAACCTTATATTAAAAAACGGCGAGCGAACTTGCCCGCAAATCTTGAATTCTCGTCTTTTTTGTAGCTAGAAAATACTCACTCGACATAAATCTCGCACAAAACAGGAATTACTAAACTATCTATTTCTACGCTCGTGAATTTCTCCGCACCTACCTCGTTAAAAATCCCTCGCCAGCTAATAGGTGGCGAGCACCATAATAAACAATAGGGTCTATCAGATCAACGCCTACAACTGATTTAAAAGAGGTGTACAATTGAATGGTTACTCACTTTTGATCCTGTTAGCCATTATGGAGACACTTCTTCAACTTTATATTGTTCGTCTGATGCAAATGAGGGGTAGAAGGCAAATTCGTCAACCTGATGCCCCAAATCCGGTTCGAAGAAGACGATTACGAGTATAGCGGGTATTCCTTCCTCGGGTTCCTTTAGATGCCCTTTCCGATCAAGAGGTTATTCAAAGGTTCCATCTGGATCGACATTCAATATTGTCTTTATATGCTCAAATAGCACATTTTCTAGAGCCTGTGACGGCTCGTTCAAGGGCCATTCCCGGAATACTCAAGTTTCTTGCTGCCTTGCACTTTTTTGCCACCGGATCATTTCAGGCAGTGTCCAGCGTCATCATTGGTTTCAGTCAGTCTGCCTTTTCTCGTCATCTTTCCAAAGTTATCGATGCACTCATGCATATATTACCCGAATATGTTTGTCTACCATCTACCACAGAAGAGTGGCAATCGATAAAGTCGCAATTCTACAGTGTGGCTGGAATGCCAAATGTTCTTGGGGCAATAGACTGTACCCATATTGCAGTTCGACCGCCACGGTTACGGGAGGAGATTTACCGCAACCGAAAGTCCTGCCATTCCTTGAATGTACAGATGGTTTGTGACCCCAAAATGAGAATTATCAGCGTGAGATCAAATTACCCTGGCTCCTGCCATGACGCTTATATCCTGCGGCAGACTGTACTGTACCAAAAATTCGAAAATGGGGAAATGCCAGAGGGATGGTTATTAGGTAAGCTTGAATTGAACTCAACCAAAATTTTTAAAGGTTTTTTAAAGAGCATGTAATTTTAAATGACTTTCAAATTGACTTTTTATTCTTTTTATATCAATTGTTGAAAAGCATATCTAGATATATGCTCAATAGCTGCCGATTGGTTGATGCACCTAGAGGCCTTGTTTGATTGGCTCACATTTGTGTGTTGATATTTTTTCAACAAAGGATATATAAATAAATTTTGAAAAAAAAACACATTATATAATTAAATTTTTAATTTGTTACTATAAATTTATACTAATTTGATGCTAGCCTCAATAACTAATAAAAATTATTTTGTCTTTTTGGAATGACTTACATCAATATTTTTTTTTTTAATTACAGGGGATGCCGGTTACCCTTGTTATGAATGGCTTCTGACACCCTATAATAACCCCCAACTCCGGAAACATATTCGTTTTAATGAAGCACACAAGAGCACAAGGGGTGTCATCGAAAGGACTTTTGGATTATTGAAAATGAAGTTCCGATGTCTGGACAGATCTGGCGGTGCAATGCAGTATTCTACAGAAAAAGTAGCAAGAATCATCTTAGTTTGCTGTGTCTTGCATAATATTGCCACCAAAAGAGGATGCCCCATTGATGACGATATTGCCATGCCTTTTAATGACTTTCCAGAAGAAATTTTCAGAGAAAACACCAATAGACGTGGCATGGCCACAAGGGATATGGTTTCTGAAAAATATTTCGAAGATTGATCTTTCTCTAACAATTTGTTCATCTTATGTAAATTGTGTTCTGCATTTTTTTTTTTTTTTTCAAATAAAATTTGTGTGCAACATCATCATATTGTTATTTCTTTGTAGCCCTTTTTCTAAACAAACCTTATTTTCATTGTTCACACCCCAAAAATAAATGAAACAGAATTTTTTTTAAATGAAAATAATATAACAATTTATTTTAAGTTCAAAAGGCAACAAGAATAAGAATTATAACTATTTCTATCCTAATACAACTAATATATTTACATAACTAAAAAAGTTCAACATTTATCTATTCAAAAGGTTACATATTAGACTTACTATTCTACATTTAACCAGTGATTTTGTTACATAGTAATTGTATCAAATATAAATGAATCACAAAATTTGAGAATATATATATTGGTAGTGTTATCTGTGGTCAATGACCTAGGATATAGTGATGTACTAAAAAAAAGATTATCCATGACGATATATTTATATCGTCATCATTCCTCATGCAAAATGTATCGTTCCAACAGAAATTTAATATAATATTGGTTATTAATGGTTAGTCGGATCAACAATATTGTTCATGTTACATTGTATTAGAAAAATAAAGATTCAACAAAAAATAATGCTACATTGTAAAAATAGTCATGCGTCAATTTGATTGACAAGTATAGTTGTGACGTCAGATACTAACATGTCGCTAATGGAGCCTTTCACAGCTGGAGAAATAGTCATTCTGGTATATGCAATGGAACGATATTTTCCTCATCGTATGGGAGGAGTTCGATTGGTAAAGCAGGACAGTCGTTATCATATTATATACGAAATGATAAGAAGGATGTATAGAGTATCAAAGATAAAAAGGACAAGACGTCAATGCCTAAGAAAGTACAGCGATTTGAGGCGTAGGGAAACTAATTATTACAATTCAATTAAACGACTAATAAGAAACTGTAAGTATAAATGTTTAGTGTTACTTATAGTAAGTTTCAATTTTAATAGTTATTGATAGTAAGTCCAATAACTGCGTCATCTTTTACCTTTCACCATTGATTCATTTGCAATAATAGTAGGAACAAGGGACAACACATTTGACTTTCAGTATTCCGTTAAAACTTTTCTATCTGAACATTGAAAGACAAAAATTATGTTCATTGTTCCTTTAGCTTTAATAGACTGTTATTTATAGTATCTTATTTTTTTTCTAAAGCTATTCACCTTTAAGTAAGCTATATACTTCTTGATTAAACTAGAATGTACTGTCTAATAATCCTTTAATTAATAATATTGACATCAAGAAATCTCAAAATCCAATTTTACATTGATAATAGCATTCGATAATCGATTTAATCATATATTTTTAGTATTATTAATACAGAAAATGTTTGTTTTTAGTATATCTTCAACTTGCATATATGAAATGAAAATTAACATCTATTAATCATTACAACTATAAAAATAAAGTCAATTTTTACAAACAGATATGAAAAAATCAAAATCAAAAACTCAAAAAATTCCACGTTATTTAAGAGAAATAAGGATTGAAACGCCAAATAGTGGGATCACTTCACCACCCCTTCCTTTGACACTTATGGACATACCAATGACTCCCAAAAATAACAGAGCAGTGAAAAAAATGGCTGTCAACACTCAAAAAGGTACATAACTATAGAACAGCGTTAACAAGGTTTTATAAATTGTAAATAAAATAAATAATAATAAAAAAAAAAATTATGTTTAATAATCTAATGCACATTTAGATATCCCTGGATGTTCTTATGAAGAAATTCCATCCTTTGAAAAAGAACCAAATTATTATTTTGATCTTGAGGTCGATGAGCCATGCACAAAAGATGATGATACTAATCTTGGAAGAGGTATTAGAATTTTTGTTTTTTAGGGAAGTGAAATATAGAAAAAATAATGTAATTTTAATTTTAATTTTTTATATATTTATAAAAAGGTCAACCTTTGGACAAAGTGGTACAAGTTGAAATAGAATTGGATGGCATGGTATACGCAACAAGTAATGATATTGGACAAAACATGTTTCCTCCTAAAAAAATCTGATAGACAAAGGTATTTTATTTAGTTACCTTTGTCAAAAATAGAATAATTGTAAAAACAATAAATTAAAAATTAAAAATTTTATTTATTTATTTTACCTTAGCCTCTGGTTCAAGCGATGCTTACACATTAGAGGAAAAAATTGTGCAGACAGAAAATGATATGGATATCATACCTCCCAAAGAAAATGAAGGTATATACAGATATCAATATATTATTTATATTTTGTTATGTGATTAATATGTGAATTTAATTTTTTTTTTTATTTATTTTAAGGTATAGAAGTTTTTGAAGAAAAAAATCGATGAAAGCACACAAACTTTTTTGGATGATAACTTCAAAATTAAATTGGCAAAAATTAGGTCTACAATGGGAATGTTGATGGAGCAAGTTGATTTTTTGTACAAGAAATATGGCATTTATTTTTTTTTTTTTAAATAAATCTTTTAAAGCACTTTCTATTGTTTTGAAATTTTTTTTTACAAATTTAGAAACATCCAAAAAAAAGGGATGATGAGTGTTTGTTATAAAAATCGAAATTTTTGTTCTTTTTTTTTACCATTTCATAAAAAAAAATATATTGTAAGCAATAAAAAAAAAATTTCAATGAAAAAGTTTTTTGATTCATTCTTTTTTCAAAAATTTTAATAAAAAACACAAAAAATTATTTTTACAAATATTAGTGCAACTCGAAAATATAAATATATTTTGAACAAAAATATAAAACAAATCAAAAAGTGCAACATTAAAAACAGTATAAACTCAAGTTATTAATACAATTAATAAAGATGTCTATCACTACTGTCCTGGCCTATTTGGTTCAGAAGGACCCTGTCTTTCACGAATAATGGACAGGAGAGAATTCATTGTTTGTTCTGCGAGGCGTAATGAACGGTTTATCTGTTCGTTGTGCTCCTCGTCCATTCGCCTCTGCCAATCAAACCTCTCTCTGTCTAACTGCAATTGTCTTTCTGCTAATGATGCACTTCGGTCCAGGTGTGCGATTAAAATATTCTGTAACTCTCTATGATCCACCCTATATTGTCTAGCAAGAGAGATCATTTCATTGAGACAGACATCATCCACTTCTTCAATTTCATTGTTGCCAGGTACCACAGGTCTTTCATTAGATTGTGTTTCTGCTGGCTCTACATTTCCTTGAATTGTTTGTTCTTGTACTTCAGCTTCATCAGGGACAGGTTCATGGATCTCCATTGGTTGTGCATCCATGATATCATCCAACAAATCTGGGGTCTCACTTCCATGATCCCTGGATTGAAGTTCCTCCTCCTCAGGTCTTTCTGGTTGTACAGCAACCAGGTTTAAGATGACCTCCCTCGATGACTCCTCTGGATCTGTGAAAATTAAAAATAAAAAAATAAATATATATGAATATATTAAGATTTTAATATCTATATAAAAATATAATGTAGATATATAAATATATATATAAAAAAAAATATATATATATATATATATATATATATATATATATAAAAAAAAAATTTAACGATTTTTGTTCATAAAAAAATAAAATACTAACAAAATATTTATTAGCAGCTGTGAATATGTACTATGTAAAAAAGGCAGCACTCACATGTCATTTGTAACTAAAATTCAGCTGTTCATAGCACAAAATTAAATAATTTTTTATTTTTTTGAAAATTTAATTAAGCTTTTGTATTATTAAATGCTCTTTTTAATTTTAAATGACGAGTGATTGATGCCTTTTTATGATCTAAAATTCTAAATATATCTATCTATATATATAAATGTGTATATATATAGATATATATATATATGTGTATATATATATATATATATAGATAGCAATATATATATTTTTTATTTATATAAATATATATCTTTATATATCCAAAAAATAATAATATATATGAAGATGTTGCTATCTTGATATTTATGTATAAGAAGAAAATTTTAAAAAAAGGAATGTATTAATAGTACAGATTCTCACCATCAAACAACCGTGGAGAACTTCCCGTCATGTTCCGAAAAAGATGTCCAAGGTCAGCTATGATAAAAATATATATATATATATATATATATATATAAAAAAGAAAGGGACAGGGTGGCGCAGACCACTCAAACTAAAAATATATAATATATATAATAAGTAAATATATAAAAATATAAAAATATATATATATAAAAAATTTTATACAGTTTATAGTAAAATATTATGGCAATGCATAGTTAAAAATAAAATAAAATAAATAATATAATGCAGTATTAAGTTACAAATGTCCATAAGCTATATCAAAAAATCCTAAACAATCAGAGGTAATCAGGAGTGCATCAAATGTAGAGGATAGAGTCTTCAGATTTTAATCCCCTATTAGATGTGCACTTACTTGAATGAACCTCAATCACATGAGGTAAGAATGTAGCACTTTCAAAACAGAATAAGGCACTCCCTGTAGAAAAGATAGAATCATCCACTGGATCTCCCAGAATGCAGACTTCTGTATCTTGGAATATGGATAGTAGAATCCTCCAAAAGTCCTCGTGCTCTCTTTAGTAAGTAGTAACTTCCAATTCCAGAGTTGGTGTCATATGAAGAGAACCAGAAAAGCAAACATAGTGTAAAACTGCTTTAATGGAACATAAATGACATACAATAAGGTACACTCACATAAAAAACCTCAACTAATGAGGTATGAAGAGAGCACATAGAAATGATAAAGCTGCAGCCCAGGAATTCAATAGGTGTCCACAGTGGGAATCTTGGTTCAAAGGCAGATGCAGGCTCCACATTTACAGAAGTATCAAAATAGTTCATATAATTCATACAATTTATACAACAGGTAATGTACCTTCCTTAGAAAATCTTACGCGTTTCGAAGGGTTAAATAAATTAAGTTCCCTTCTTCATCAGAGATACAGGCTATTACAGGACTCACCTATAAATAGTACCCCCAAAAAAAAGTGGCTACATTCTTCTCAAGATCCACCGCGGGAGGTTTGACACGCACGCCGGCATTTCCTGGGTCCGTGACACGCAAAGCGTACTTCCGGACATGCGCTTATGCCAGGACCTCTAGCTCAGGGTAAACTGTTGTCATGGATACAGACAACATAGTTCCCTTAAAAACCGAGACAGCGGTTATGCCTGTGTATGCGAGTCAAAACCAAGCGGGGCAGACCATGTTTAAAATATCCTAGAATCTATAAAAACATTAATATCTTTAAGCACATATTAAAAGGATTATATATATACAAAGATTATTTTATACCTGAACACTTTTCAACAGAATTAGATAATATAAAATACATAAAATATATATTAAAAAACTCCATAAATTATTGTATTTATAAAAAGCGAAATTTCATAACATATCATGTATAATAAAAGGGAATTGGTATCAATTAAAAGACATCATATGGAAATAACGGACTTATCAGATTTTGAGTGTAAATAAAAATATATAAATAGAAATATATAAAATATAATATATAATATATAAGTATATGTCCATTAACAGATCCATATTAGTTAATTAGGTTTTATAATATTTAATATTTCTAAAAAATACTATAAACGATATTATTAATACTTTAAAATATAATATAAATCAATAAAGTAAACCTCAACCTCAAAAGGGGATGGAGGAGGGAGGGGGATTTCAAAATATAAGATACATAATACTAAAAGATGCATATATATATATATATATCACAATATTAACAGTTAAAGAGCGATAAAAAGCGGATCTATAGGAAAGCAGCAATATCTATATCCACATTTAGTCCAGCTGGGACCCTAGTGTTGAATGCATGGATCCAATATGTTTCTCTTTGTCTAAGAAGAGTTTCCCTATTACCACCCCTAATTCCAGTATTGACCTGTTCTAAAATCGTACCCCTGAGGCACTCAGGGTTTTCATTGTGTATCTGTCTATAATGTTCAGACAGGTTATGGGATTTCAGACCTTCTTTGATGTTGGTCACATGCTCATAGAGCCGTTTCTTATATGGTCTGGTAGTTCTCCCTATGTACTGGAGATTACAACTACATTGTAATAGATATACTACATATGTGGTTTTACAGTTGACAAGGTTTTTAATCCTACATTCCTTACCATTTGAAGTGGAGGTAATACTCTTCGTAGGTTTTTTTCCATGGTACATTCTCTCACAAGATACACAATTCAATCTATTGCATCTATAAAATCCTATAGATTCCTTACTTAGCCAATTCTCCTTTCTTTTTGTATCCTTCAATAGACTTGGGGCTATAATGGTTTTTAGGTTTCTATTCCTTCTAAAGATACAGGTAGGTTTAATCCCTATCTTATCCCTCAATAAATCATCCTTCTGAAGGATGTACCAATGCTTTTTCAGGATCTGTTTAATACCTCCTGATCCTTCATTGTAGGTAGAGATAAAACAAGTTTTATTTTCACCAGATTCTTTTTCCCTATCTGGTATTGAAAGGCCAGATATGTCTTTAGGCCTGAATTTCTCTTCTACCTTATTATATGCCTTTTCAATCCATTTCTTTTTGTATCCTTTTTCCAGGAACTTTTTAGTCAGTTTATCTGCTTCTATTGTATAGTCATCATAGTCTGTGCAGTTCCTTCTTATTCTTTCCATTTGTCCCACCGGGATATTCTTTATCCAGGATACATGATGGCCACTGGAAGCATGAATGTACCCATTACTATCTGTTTCTTTTGTAAACAGTCTAGTTTTTATGGTACTCTCTTGATGAAATAAGATAAGGTCCAAAAATTCTATTTCCTCCTTACTATGTTTTTCAGTAAACTTCAGATTCATGTCATTGACATTGAGATATTCAAAGAATTTGGTCAGGGAATCTTCCCCTCCCTTCCATATCAAAACTATATCGTCAATGAATCTTAACCAAATTACAACATTATCATAGAATGGGTTATTGTGCCATACATATTTTTCCTCCCAAAAACCCATGTACAGGTTGGCGTAACTGGGGGCAAATTTAGTGCCCATAGCAGTTCCGCCAACCTGTACGTAATAATCATTTTCAAATAGGAAATAGTTTTTTTCCAAAATAAATTTGATTGCTTCTTTCAGAAATGTCTGTTTATTTAATGCCAGATTTGTGGAAGTATCTAGCCAGTATCCTACTGCTTCAATCCCCAATTTATGTGGGATATTTGTGTATAGGGCTGTTACATCAATTGTAGCCCAAATGTAATCTGCTTCCCATTTAATCTTGGTTATCTTAGATATAGTATCAGGGGTGTCTTTGATATAGGATTTCACTTTTGATACTATGGGTTGTAAATAATGGTCCACATATTCAGATAGTGGAGAAGTTAAAGAGTCAATACCAGCAATAATTGGTCGACCCGGAGGATTCTGTATGTCTTTGTGGACCTTAGGTAAATGATAAAATATTGCCGTTTTAGGCTCCTTTCTGTCCAGAAATATGAATTCATCGTTGTTTAAGATCCCCTCATATTTGGCATTGTCAAGCAAATGAGAGTATTGTTGTACAAAAGTACTAGTGGGATTTTTTTGGAGTTTCCTATAGGTAGTATGATCATCAAGAAGTCTTTTAGCTTCTCTTACATATATCTCCCTGTTTTGAATCACCACTCCACCGCCCTTGTCGGCTTCTCTTATCACAATCCCAGCATTTTCAGAAAGAGTTTTAATTTCCTCCTTTTCCTTTTTATTAAGGTTATCATGTCTAATTTTATAGTTCTTGCAGTATTCATCGAATTCCTGACCGACAAGGGTTTCGAAGACCGAAATATAATGACCCTTAGAGTTTAGTGGATAGAAATTGGTGGGTAACTTTAATGTTGAAAATTGTTTGTACATTATTTTATTATTTTCCTCCAATCCAGTTCAGGTATTAAACATGGAGGCATGGATTTAAGAATACAGGGTCACATTAATACGCAAAAATTAAAAAGACAACAAAATTTTGAACAAAATAGAAATAACAAAACAAATAAACAGACTTTTTTGGAACAACGCTTCAGGGACCAACATTTGAGTCCACAGCAACAACCTCGGAACAGACCACCTACTCCGCAATGGAGAAGGCAAAGTCAAAAAAGAGGTCTAGAAAGAAATTTAGAGGATGTAGAGCAGGGAAATTGGTACGAAGCCGGGAATCCAAAAAGGAACAGAACAAATATAGAATGGGATTATTAAAAAGTGTAAAAATATTTAATCTAACTGATAAAACCTTTCCTGAGAACACTTTAAATTTATTTAGGAAGGGTTTATCCTTTGCCCCCACTAGAGGACCCAATCCATTCTCTCTATATATTGATCTACAGAAATTTGTGAGGAAACTCACATTAGATAGGCATTTTGCCAAAAATCAGAAAGATCAATTAAATAAAGCAGAAAACAATCTGAATATTATTCTTGAAAAGGAGGATTTAGATACCTTGTGCATCTTGGAAGAACTGGAGACCAGTGGGGGTCAGAATATGGGGGAACCTGAATTGGAGGAAAATAATAAAATAATGTACAAACAATTTTCAACATTAAAGTTACCCACCAATTTCTATCCACTAAACTCTAAGGGTCATTATATTTCGGTCTTCGAAACCCTTGTCGGTCAGGAATTCGATGAATACTGCAAGAACTATAAAATTAGACATGATAACCTTAATAAAAAGGAAAAGGAGGAAATTAAAACTCTTTCTGAAAATGCTGGGATTGTGATAAGAGAAGCCGACAAGGGCGGTGGAGTGGTGATTCAAAACAGGGAGATATATGTAAGAGAAGCTAAAAGACTTCTTGATGATCATACTACCTATAGGAAACTCCAAAAAAATCCCACTAGTACTTTTGTACAACAATACTCTCATTTGCTTGACAATGCCAAATATGAGGGGATCTTAAACAACGATGAATTCATATTTCTGGACAGAAAGGAGCCTAAAACGGCAATATTTTATCATTTACCTAAGGTCCACAAAGACATACAGAATCCTCCGGGTCGACCAATTATTGCTGGTATTGACTCTTTAACTTCTCCACTATCTGAATATGTGGACCATTATTTACAACCCATAGTATCAAAAGTGAAATCCTATATCAAAGACACCCCTGATACTATATCTAAGATAACCAAGATTAAATGGGAAGCAGATTACATTTGGGCTACAATTGATGTAACAGCCCTATACACAAATATCCCACATAAATTGGGGATTGAAGCAGTAGGATACTGGCTAGATACTTCCACAAATCTGGCATTAAATAAACAGACATTTCTGAAAGAAGCAATCAAATTTATTTTGGAAAAAAACTATTTCCTATTTGAAAATGATTATTACGTACAGGTTGGCGGAACTGCTATGGGCACTAAATTTGCCCCCAGTTACGCCAACCTGTACATGGGTTTTTGGGAGGAAAAATATGTATGGCACAATAACCCATTCTATGATAATGTTGTAATTTGGTTAAGATTCATTGACGATATAGTTTTGATATGGAAGGGAGGGGAAGATTCCCTGACCAAATTCTTTGAATATCTCAATGTCAATGACATGAATCTGAAGTTTACTGAAAAACATAGTAAGGAGGAAATAGAATTTTTGGACCTTATCTTATTTCATCAAGAGAGTACCATAAAAACTAGACTGTTTACAAAAGAAACAGATAGTAATGGGTACATTCATGCTTCCAGTGGCCATCATGTATCCTGGATAAAGAATATCCCGGTGGGACAAATGGAAAGAATAAGAAGGAACTGCACAGACTATGATGACTATACAATAGAAGCAGATAAACTGACTAAAAAGTTCCTGGAAAAAGGATACAAAAAGAAATGGATTGAAAAGGCATATAATAAGGTAGAAGAGAAATTCAGGCCTAAAGACATATCTGGCCTTTCAATACCAGATAGGGAAAAAGAATCTGGTGAAAATAAAACTTGTTTTATCTCTACCTACAATGAAGGATCAGGAGGTATTAAACAGATCCTGAAAAAGCATTGGTACATCCTTCAGAAGGATGATTTATTGAGGGATAAGATAGGGATTAAACCTACCTGTATCTTTAGAAGGAATAGAAACCTAAAAACCATTATAGCCCCAAGTCTATTGAAGGATACAAAAAGAAAGGAGAATTGGCTAAGTAAGGAATCTATAGGATTTTATAGATGCAATAGATTGAATTGTGTATCTTGTGAGAGAATGTACCATGGAAAAAAACCTACGAAGAGTATTACCTCCACTTCAAATGGTAAGGAATGTAGGATTAAAAACCTTGTCAACTGTAAAACCACATATGTAGTATATCTATTACAATGTAGTTGTAATCTCCAGTACATAGGGAGAACTACCAGACCATATAAGAAACGGCTCTATGAGCATGTGACCAACATCAAAGAAGGTCTGAAATCCCATAACCTGTCTGAACATTATAGACAGATACACAATGAAAACCCTGAGTGCCTCAGGGGTACGATTTTAGAACAGGTCAATACTGGAATTAGGGGTGGTAATAGGGAAACTCTTCTTAGACAAAGAGAAACATATTGGATCCATGCATTCAACACTAGGGTCCCAGCTGGACTAAATGTGGATATAGATATTGCTGCTTTCCTATAGATCCGCTTTTTATCGCTCTTTAACTGTTAATATTGTGATATATATATATATATATGCATCTTTTAGTATTATGTATCTTATATTTTGAAATCCCCCTCCCTCCTCCATCCCCTTTTGAGGTTGAGGTTTACTTTATTGATTTATATTATATTTTAAAGTATTAATAATATCGTTTATAGTATTTTTTAGAAATATTAAATATTATAAAACCTAATTAACTAATATGGATCTGTTAATGGACATATACTTATATATTATATATTATATTTTATATATTTCTATTTATATATTTTTATTTACACTCAAAATCTGATAAGTCCGTTATTTCCATATGATGTCTTTTAATTGATACCAATTCCCTTTTATTATACATGATATGTTATGAAATTTCGCTTTTTATAAATACAATAATTTATGGAGTTTTTTTATATATATTTTATGTATTTTATATTATCTAATTCTGTTGAAAAGTGTTCAGGTATAAAATAATCTTTGTATATATATAATCCTTTTAATATGTGCTTAAAGATATTAATGTTTTTATAGATTCTAGGATATTTTAAACATGGTCTGCCCCGCTTGGTTTTGACTCGCATACACAGGCATAACCGCTGTCTCGGTTTTTAAGGGAACTATGTTGTCTGTATCCATGACAACAGTTTACCCTGAGCTAGAGGTCCTGGCATAAGCGCATGTCCGGAAGTACGCTTTGCGTGTCACGGACCCAGGAAATGCCGGCGTGCGTGTCAAACCTCCCGCGGTGGATCTTGAGAAGAATGTAGCCACTTTTTTTTGGGGGTACTATTTATAGGTGAGTCCTGTAATAGCCTGTATCTCTGATGAAGAAGGGAACTTAATTTATTTAACCCTTCGAAACGCGTAAGATTTTCTAAGGAAGGTACATTACCTGTTGTATAAATTGTATGAATTATATGAACTATTTTGATACTTCTGTAAATGTGGAGCCTGCATCTGCCTTTGAACCAAGATTCCCACTGTGGACACCTATTGAATTCCTGGGCTGCAGCTTTATCATTTCTATGTGCTCTCTTCATACCTCATTAGTTGAGGTTTTTTATGTGAGTGTACCTTATTGTATGTCATTTATGTTCCATTAAAGCAGTTTTACACTATGTTTGCTTTTCTGGTTCTCTTCATATGACACCAACTCTGGAATTGGAAGTTACTACTTACTAAAGAGAGCACGAGGACTTTTGGAGGATTCTACTATCCATATTCCAAGATACAGAAGTCTGCATTCTGGGAGATCCAGTGGATGATTCTATCTTTTCTACAGGGAGTGCCTTATTCTGTTTTGAAAGTGCTACATTCTTACCTCATGTGATTGAGGTTCATTCAAGTAAGTGCACATCTAATAGGGGATTAAAATCTGAAGACTCTATCCTCTACATTTGATGCACTCCTGATTACCTCTGATTGTTTAGGATTTTTTGATATAGCTTATGGACATTTGTAACTTAATACTGCATTATATTATTTATTTTATTTTATTTTTAACTATGCATTGCCATAATATTTTACTATAAACTGTATAAAATTTTTTATATATATATATTTTTATATTTTTATATATTTACTTATTATATATATTATATATTTTTAGTTTGAGTGGTCTGCGCCACCCTGTCCCTTTCTTTTTTATGTTCCTTTTTTGAGGAGTGATAGGTCTCCTCTATTCCTTTTGGGTTTTGGCAGCTGGACACTACCTACTAAAAATATATATACCTCTATGAGGTGCTGGGTATAGAATATATACCTGGTGGCATTGCTTTATTTGACAGTGAGCGCCTGGGAGTGATTCAGTGGATTCTTTCTACTGGTTCATTTATCTTTTGTCTCTATATATATATATATATATATATATATTAAAATAAAATTTCTTTAGTGAAAAATCCAAAATAAAAAAATTACAATAAATCAATGTTATCTATATGGCCTAAGTGAGCAAACACTACCACGCTTTTAAAAGAAGAAAAAAAATGGAATTCAAGTAATTTGATTTTTTGAGAGAAAGCGAATTTCGGTTAGCTTTGACCAGTATGACCAGTGGAGAATGGAAAAAATGAAAATATATTGTTTACCTGTACCTCTACCAACACTGGTTTCAGGGGTGCTGGTACGGATATCTGGAAGTGTATCCGCTGATAAAAAGGTATGGCTAGCAGATGATGTGCTTCTTATCGTTTGCCCAATAACGACACCACCACTAGTCATCGACGTCCCAGAGGAGGTTGATGGAATGGCTGAAGCAGGGTCATCACCACCCCTAGCTGTTACGGATTGTGGTCGAGCTGTTAAGAGATAAATAAAATCAATCGTTATTCATGTTTCGATCCATAGAAGATTAATAAACAACTAATATTTAAAATTTTAAATAGTGGTTATTGAAAGGGACAGTGTAGCACACACAATAGTAACCAGGTTGAAGAATTTGAATGTAAAAATTAAAACATTTTGTAGACACTCAAGGTTGTTTGTATTGAAACTGTTTTGTAAAGCTTGTTTCTAGTATTTAAAAAGTGTTGAGTACTTTGTTTGACATAAAACAATAGTCCTGTGTTTATGTAATCTTTCATTCTATTCATTATTCATTCTATTATATTCTTTAATTATATTCATTCATTGTATTATGTATCAACAAGCTGTTATAAGTGTTATTTGAACTTGTCATTTAATTACCTTGTTAACAATTAACTGTAAACGAAAAAGAGTCGTCTGCTCATTTGCTAATTAAATGACAAGTTCAAAGAATACTTATAAGAGCTTGTTGATACATCATAAAATAGTTGAATGAATGAATAGAATGAATAGAATGAAAGAATAATGAATAGAATGAAAGATTACATAAACACAGGACTATTGTTTTATGTGAAACCAACTATTCAAGTTTTTTTAAATAATAGCATTTAAACACTCATTAATCCGCTTAAAAAACAATATCTTGATATTATATATACACTAATGTTGAGAGTGTGTATCTGCATGTGTAAGTGTATAATATTAGTGTGTGTGTATCTGCATGTATAAGTGTATATTTTTTGGTCTGTATACATGCTTGTCTAATGTATACTGCAACGTTTGTTTTTGTGAATTTGTAGGTTTATACTGCAGGTGTATATGCCTTTTATTATCATTTTTAAAAAAATATTATTAAAACTAAAATTTGTCTACAAAAATATAGCACTGTATTTTCAAACGATCGTTGAATACAGAGCTCACATAGCAATAACAATATTGTTTGGCGCAGCTTTTGATTTGATGAATAGGGACATGAAAACACAAAAGATCAGTCATAAAGAAATTAAGATTTTAAAATAGATCGAAATTTACTTCCATTAAAGGCGTCTATTTACAATTAGCTAGTAAGCAGTTCTAAATATGCTTTTCATCAAAGGATATCAAGAAAATGAAGTAAATTAAAATAGAATTGTTATTTATAAAGCGATACAAAAATAAAGCAGTAATAGGACTATATTCTGCATAATCAAAATTGGCGCCAATAAATATTGATTTTCCAAAATATAATTAAATGTTAAATATTTTTATAAACCGACTCCACTGGAAAATTACAATATGATCATCAGTCAATTTAAAAAATAGTAATTATATTAATGTTTTAAATCTTCGGTCGCTATCACAATCATCTGTGATCATGAATATTACATTACATACATTATTGGTTAAGCTATACAAAAATCTAACAGTAATCTGCATTGATTTAACGTACAAAAATCTAGCATTAATCTGCATTGATTTAACTTAATCAAAATTGACGCACCAAAAAATTGATTGGACAAAATATCTTTACAAGATACATATTTGTATAAACCAACTCTAATGGATAATTACAATATGATCAACATTCAATTTAAATTATAGTAATTCAATAAATGTTTTACCTCTTAGGTCGCTATCACAATCATCTGTGATCCCGACGATTACTTCTGGGCCTAGACGCTGCACCAGTCTCTGCTCGTAATCATTAAGATCAGCGACATAAGCTGTTCCACCTCCGGTAGCACGGGTTGAATTTTTTTCTTTTGCCAATTTTGCTTTTGCAAATCGTTTGATGATTTTTTTACGGATACTAGACGTTTGCTTCGAACGACAACCAAATAAATAGTCATACGAGTCTAGCACCATATCGACAAGAACCAGGTTCTGCTGATGTGAGAAGTGGGGATTCTTCGATTTGGACTGTGAATCAGATCGAGAAGTAGCCATACTTAATTTATCGATAACAATAAAAGTCAGTAAAGCTTCAAGTTCTGGAAATATGCAGTCTGAAAACTTTATTAAATAGAGCTTATATAGTGCTGCAATATGTTCCCTCGACAAAGCTGACGTTTCTGACACCTTGCAGTCACGTGGGACAAACATGACTGACAGTTTGTAAGCGATTAATAGTACATTCGCAAATAGCGAGGCGTCATATGTATGAATCATTCGCCAGTGCTCGATGCGGATTAGACGCGCCTTTTTTTTTTAATAGTTTTTAGTACATATGGCGGGCGGGCAACATCTCGCTAGCTGCGAGTTAGAGCGAGTCGAGCAAACACGTTGTTGGCGAAAAAATTGATGCTTTAGTACATGGAGCCCTTAGTCTCTTTTTGATGCAGAAATGGTTACTTTTTGATTTGCTGTGATCACTTCTAGTGCATTTTCAGCTGATTCTCTCACTTGCAAATGGATTTTTGAAACCTTTATAAAAGTTCTATTTTTTTCTATGGAGCCAAAAAGTTCTGGGTGATCAAAATACATTTTTCAGTCACTTCTAAACAACTTTTCAAGACCATTCTTTGAAATCGACAACTCTAGTCACTTGATAAGTCCTCAAAAGTGCTTTTTGGATATCTATTTCATGGCTATTCCTAAATATCTTGCACTTATATGTTAAACACTCTGAAATGGCCACAAGAGACATTCTAGAAGTTTATTAACATATATGGTATCAATTCATTAAAGCCAGGGAACAGGGCACACATTTACATACGTATAGAAGCGTTAATATGTACAGCCAAGGGGATCTGCAGGAAACGTTACTTCTAGACACCAACATCTACAAATGGTGTATTTGATTCTCACTCGTACTGTCATGTTTGCAATTAACAGTACTGGCATTTTTTTTAAAGGAGATCATTTAGTTGCGACTTTCACAGTTAACTATTGCACTCCTGAATGAGAACGTTACTCAGAATGTTAATATGCGGACACAGAATGTTAATGTTAACCCTATGGGAATAAATGCTATTAATGAGCTTAATGTGCAAACTCACAATATTAACCCTTTCAGTGACGTGCGGTGAGGTCAGAGGCTAGTGAGGCTATTAGTACATTTGCTTCATTCTTTTGTTATCCTTTGTTGAAGGATATGCAGCAATGCACAACTGGGAGCTAACTGAACACATTAAATGAGCCAATGACAAGAGGCATATATGTGCAACCACCACTCACCAGCTGCTCCCAGTAGTGCATTACTGATCTTTAGCCTACCTAGGTATGCTTTTCAAATGATACTAAAAGAAAAAAGCAAATTGGATAACATAAGTAAAATGTAAAAGTCTTTAATATTGTATGTTCTATCTGAAACATAAAAGAAAAATGTTGTGTTCCTTTAATGTTTTAAAACAAATTAACATCCTTTTAACTGCAGCTATTCTCCAGTAGTCAAACTCCAACTTGCCTTATTTGTAAAAGGAGAAACCAGATGCGCACACACTCTCATGCAGATACGCACACACTCTCATACAGTGGCACACACACTCATACAGATGCACACACACTCATACAGATGCACACACACCCACACTCATACAGATGCACACACACTCATACAAATGCACACACACTCATACAGATGCACACAGACACACTCATACAGATGCACACAGACACACTCATACAGATGCACACAGACACACTCATACAGATGCGCACACACTCTCATGCAGATGCGCACACACTCTCATGCAGATGCGCACACACTCTCATACAGATGCGCACACACTCTCATACAGATGCGCACACACTCTCATACAGATGCGCACACACTCTCATACACACTCATACAGATGCACACACACTCATACAGATGCACACACACACTCATACAGATGCACACACACACTCATACAGATGCACACACACACTCATACAGATGCATACACACACTCTCATACAGATGCACACACTCTCATACAGATGCACACACTCTCATACAGATGCACACACACTCTCATAC
The DNA here is from genome assembly GCF_027579735.1 of Bombina bombina. Classification (NCBI taxonomy): domain Eukaryota; kingdom Metazoa; phylum Chordata; class Amphibia; order Anura; family Bombinatoridae; genus Bombina; species Bombina bombina. The sequence goes on from NC_069500.1 coordinate 1,099,827,602, forward strand.
AGATGCACACACACTCTCATACAGATGCACACACACTCTCATACATACAGATGCACAAACACACTCATACAGATGCACACACACACACACTCATACAGATGCACACACACTCATATAGATGTACACAGTCACACACTGTCATCCAGATGTACACACACTCTCATACATATAGATGCACACACACACTCATACATATAGATGCACACACACACTCATACAGATGTGCACACACACACTCATACAGATGCACACACACTCTCATATATACAGATGCACACACATTCTCATACATATAGATGCACACACACACTCATACAGATGTATACACATTCTCATACAGATGTACACACACTCTCATATATACAGATGCACACACACTCATACAGATGTACACACACTCATACAGATGTACACACACTCTCATATATACAGATGCACACACACTCATACAGATGCACACACACTCTCATACAGATGTACACACATTCTCATACAGATGTACACACACTCATATATACAGATGCACACACACACTCATACAGATGCACACACACACTCATACAGATGCACACACACACTCATACAGATGCACACACACACTCATACAGATGCGCACACACACACTCATACAGATGCGCACACACACACTCATACAGATGTACACACTCTCATACAGATGTACACACACTCTCATATATACAGATGCACACACACTCATACAGATGCACACACACTCTCATACAGATGCACACACACTCTCATACAGATGTACACACATTCTCATACAGATGTACACACACTCATATATACAGATGCACACACACACTCATACATATAGATGCACACACACACTCATACAGATGCGCGCGCACACACACTCTCATACAGATGCACACACACTCTCATACAGATGTACACACACTCTCATACAGATGTACACACACTCTCATATATACAGATGCACACACACTCATACAGATGCACACACACACTCATACAGATGCACACACACACACTCATACAGATGCACACACACACACTCATACAGATGCACACACACACACTCATACAGATGCACACACACACTCATACAGATGCACACACACTCTCATACAGATGCACACACACTCTCATACAGATGTACACACACTCTCATACAGATGCACACACACTCTCATACAGATGTACACACATTCTCATACAGATGTACACACACTCTCATATATACAGATGCACACACACTCATACAGATGCACACACACACACTCATACAGATGCACACACACACTCATACAGATGCACACACACACTCATACAGATGCACACACACTCTCATACAGATGCACACACACTCTCATACAGATGCACACACACTCTCATACAGATGCACACAAACACTCATACAGATGCACACAAACACTCATACAGATGCACACACACACTCATACAGATGCACACACACTCTCATACAGATGCACACACACACTCATACAGATGCACACACACACACTCATACAGATGCACACACACACTCATACAGATGCACACACACTCTCATACAGATGCACACACACTCTCATACAGATGCACACACACTCTCATACAGATGCACACAAACACTCATACAGATGCACACAAACACTCATACAGATGCACACAAACACTCATACATACAGATGCACACACACTCTCATACAGATGTGCACACACACTCTCATACAGATACACAAAAACTCTCATACAGATGCGCACACACACTCTCATACAGATGCACACACACACTCTCATACAGATACAAAACACAGATACACTGATTCTCTCAACTCCCATACATCTCAATATGTCACTTTATATAAAAAAAACACAAGTACTGTGGGAAAACATACACATATAGCCAACCTCATATTTTTAGACAGAAGCATTGGAGTTGTCTTAAAGGATTACTATAATACAAGCAGCTGCTGACTCAGTAAAGAAAATATCTATTTTTAAATAGGAATCCCCAACCCCCTACCCTCAGAAACCCTTTTTCCATGTGACTTTCCTTCAGTAAACATGCTCTGCACAGCAGCCATATCTACCAGCAGGAAGACAGATACAACACAGCCCTGAGAAGGAATGGGGGAAATGAGAGCAGGGAGGAGGGGAGACTATAAAGAGCAGACCAGGTACTGTGGGAAGCTTCAGACCTCTATAGCCCTGACAACAATATATGAGTTACTGATACTCACTCACAGCTAACTCCAGCGTTACCTCTTGTCTAAGCTGAGCTCCACCCATGTTTCCTGCAGCAGCACCAGTGTAAAAAGATTCCGTGCACTCACTGATGACTGCTGTGGGGGAGATCAGGTGATCTTTCAAAATATTACATTAAGATGATTATGTTCTCTTAGTCTAAACACCTGCTGTCTGCCACACTCTGCATCCATTAACCCCTGCAGTAGTACAAGGAGCCCAATTAGTATACAGCTACAGACAGCGTGTCAGTGACAGGATGATTTGTGAGTGATTTACTAAGTTGTTAGAAAAAAATGATTAGCTGACTATTGTAAGTAAATTACTCACAAATCATTCTGTCACTGACACGCTGTCTGTAGCTGTATACTAATTGGGCTCCTCGTACTACTGCAGGAGTTAATGGATGCAGAGTGTGGCAGACAGCAGTTTGCAGTTGCACCGGACCTGCCCTGAGTAGTGAGCACACACACAGCATGGCCAATATAAAAGTATACCTGATGGAACTCAACGTTGCAGTGTTGTTGGTGCCCCGCCAACACATTGTGTATCTCCAGCATGTATGAATTCTACACTAGTAGCCACACACCTCACTCTGGCCAGGCTGCCCCCCAGGGCATTTACTCTCGATCACTACTAGTACTTACAGTTACCGGTGTTTTCCAGGTCCAGGGTAGTCAGTGAGTCAATGGCACTGGGTCTGGCACTATTAGGCAGTCCTCCGCTCCGGCTCCTCCTGAGTCTGACTTCAGTCTCCTCCAGGCAGTGGGCAGGCACTGGCAGCAACTCCTCCGTGACTAGTCCTGGTCCACACTAGTCCACCAGACAGCCACACAACAACTGGGGCAGTAGGCACTAGGCAGCAGTGGTCGGCGGCACGCACGCACAAGACTCTCTCAGCAGCTCCCTCCACTACTGACACTGAGTCTTCCCGCCAGTAGATCTGTCAGCGCGCTCAATGTGACATGTCAAAATGGTCACATGGCCCACACCTGCCAATCAGCAGCCCAGCAGGCACGCCTCCCCGCAGTGCTGCTGAAGCTGTGATTGGCTGAAGTGACCAAGCTCATCATGGAGGCGGTTTTGAGAACCGCCTCCATTGGAGCTTGTATCAGGGCCCGAAGAGTCACCAGTGGGTGGCGCAGCTCCAGATCCATGTTGCGCAATTAATGGAGGGCAGCGGACCGGCTCACTGCCTCCTAATTGCGCAACAATGGAATATGGATAGTGAATTTTTGCACTGCGCATGCGCAAAGCGCAGTACCATAATGAGTATCGCCATGGGGGTGGGGGGGTACCCTTGGGGTGAGGGTGGGCATGGACAAAATATTAATGAAGTAAAAAACACTTTTTTTTTTTTTAATAAATATGAATTCAAATCTTTTTTCCCTCATTGGACAGGGTAGGCACTGCCTACCCTGCCTCCTATTACTGCACGTCACTGAACCCTTTAGGGCAAAATACAGTGACAATGCTGTTAACGTGCAAACACAAAATGTTAACCAAATAGGCAATCTGGTTAGGGTTGCTGCAGATGTGCACACACATCATGTCAGTACACTTTCAAATATTGGCACACAGCCAAATGCTGATATCAGTGGTGTGAATGCGGATAGGCAGATATTAGGTTATGCAAACATTTATGCAGCCAGGCCCAGCTCAGTTAATGCAGCTATGAGCATGGATAATAATACTATTAGGGATTTGCATGTGGGAATGGCTGGGATGAATGCTGCAAGTGATGTTAATATGGCTGCTAATATTAATGTTGTTCATGTGCCTGTGCAAACGGTTTCTGCTGATAATGTTCCCGTGCATGGGGGTGCGAATGGCCAGAATGCGGCAAATGTTAATACTGTTCAGGTGCAATTGCAAAAGAGTGTTTCTGATGCTGTTAATGTTACACAGATGAATGAGCAGCATACACACTTGGGCTTACACTGGTTCGAGGGCAAAGTGCTCGCGATTTCCTCTCTGTTTTGCAGGAAGTTTTGTCCGGAAAACAGAACACCACTGTCGCGGTAGCATCCGGCATGTCATCCACTGGAACAGCTTCCTCAACCGCTGCAACGGTCCCATCAACAGCACAGCAGACGGTCCCATCAACAGCACAGCAGGCACCCTCCATCAGCCCTGAAGGAGAAACCTCGGCAGCGGCACAGACTCCTTTAGCAGCAGCAACATCCGCAGCTGAGGCCCCCAACACATCCTCAGCAGGAAATGGTGAGGCATATGCACCTAATCACCCTAGGGAACACTTATCTGATTCTTCCTCTACTGACTCTGATTTAAGTAGTGACACGTCTTTAGGCTTAAAAACTAAAGGGCAAAAACTCATGTACAAGATGCTTAAGGAGATGAGGTCAGACAAGTTACAGAAAGATCAGAGAAATGAGGTAGTAACCACAGTAGCCACCGCCCAGCCACAAACCACTTCAGCAGTGGTTAGCAGGAAATTAGCTTTAGCTGGCGATGCTTTATCCTGCCCAATTTTCTCGCTTCACGGTCACCTGAAGAAGAAATTGGTAAGGAGAATTCAAGAGGGCAGATATGTTAACATTTTCGAACTTTCCCTTGAAGCGCATAGGCAAAAAGAGAAGAGTGCGGATGGAACGGGCACTAAAAGAGTCAAGCGTCCAGAAACATTTGACAAGTGGCTCAAGTGTTTCCGGATTCTTTCCTCTTGCTACTTAGATAAATTTCCAGACCAAGGACAGGCGCTACTTAAGCACGCTGACACAATCCATTGGATTTACCAGCACCATAAAGAGGGAGTGTGGAGGGACTATGATTCCAATTTCCGGAGGAAAATGGATGGCAATTCAGCACTAGCATTCGGGTCACAAGAAATGCATTTGTGGTCCCGTCTGGGCGCTGAGAGATCACCTTCACCACCGTCAAGTAACAGGGGCACAGGGCTCCATTTTCAAAGCAAGAGCAGGCGTAAGGGTAGGGAGTGCTGGGCCTTTCAAGAGAAGAGGTGTGACAAGGGCACAGCATGCCTCTACTGGCATGTATGCAAGTTCTGCGGCGCGCCACACCCGGGAGCAGATTGCTCCCGAAAAAAGGACACTAACACGGACAAATCAACAGCCCGGCAACCCCTTGCTGCTAAGGGCGCCCACCCCGGTGAGGGTGGACGCTCTTGAGCTGTGGTTGCGCACATATCCTGACCGCCAAGCAGCAGGCCTGATCTTGGTGGGATTTAGGGATGATTTTGTGATACCCACCAACAAACCTGTGGTGGGTTCGCAAAACCATCGTAATTTGAAATCTGCCTATCAGTACCCAGGGGTGGTCAGGGAGAAGCTAGCGAAGGAAATAGCTTTGGGGAGAGTAGTGGGCCCCTTTGGCGTACCTCCTATAGATAACTTGGTTATCTCCCCTCTGGGGGTGGTCCCAAAAAAGGAACCAGGAAAGTTCCGCCTAATACAGCATCTCTCTTACCCTAGGGGTCAATCAGTCAATGATGCAATTGCGCCGGAGCTTAGCACGGTTCACTACCAATCATTTGATAAAGCTCTTGACTTAGTCCGTGGGTTCGGGAGAGGTGCCTTATTAGAGAAACTGGATATCGAATCCGCCTTTCGTCTCCTTCCTTTGCACCCTTCATCATTTCACCTTATGGGATGTAAATTTGAGGTTAATTACTACGTGGACAGATTACCCATGGGGTGTGCCATCTCATGCTCAATGTTCGAATGTTTTAGTACATTTTTACACTGGGCAGTAGCGAAATTGGTGGGAGGGGACTACGTAGCACACTACCTCGATGATTTCCTCCTAGTAGGGGAATGCAATACAGACAGGTGTAGCCACCTTATGATTGAGATGAGGAGTCTCATGTCACAACTTGGGGTGCCTTTAGCAGGGACACAGGGTCCATATACTACTTTGACCTGCCTGGGTATTGAAATAGACACCTTGCAGATGATGTGCAGGTTGCCCACGGAAAAGGTACAAAACTTGTTGGTTTCAGTTAGGGTGGCTGTTTCCAAAAAATACGTATCTTTGAGGGAATTGCAGTCCCTTTTAGGGTTGTTAAACTTTGCCTGTAGGGTGATCCCAATGGGCAGGGTTTTTAATAGGAGGCTGGAAAGTCCGCTTAAGGGCAACCCCAGCATGTCAATGAAAATACTTGTATCACAGGACATGAGGGATGACCTAAAAGTCTGGGATATGTTTTTAAGCCAATTTAACGGAATTACTGTCTGGCGATCTGCCCCGGTATCTAGTCAGATTCTGCATCTGTTTACATACGCAGCGGGGTCCCAGGGTTACGGTGCCTATTTCCAAGGGGAATGGTGCGCCGGACCCTGGCCTTTGGAATGGAGTTCTACTCCCCTTATCAGGAACATGACCCTCCTTGAATTGTTCCCAATTGTCATGGCAGTTGAGCTGTGGGGACAAAGGCTGTGGAATAGGTCGGTAATATTTTGGACAGATAACTTGTGCATTCCATTAATAGACTTTCCGCTTCCTCTGTAACTGTGGTTCAATTGTTGCGACATTTAGTTTTGAGGTGACTCCAGCTCAACATTCATTTCCAAGCGAGTCACTTGCCAGGGGTCAATAACGTTATAGCAGATGCCCTATCTAGATTTCATTGGGCTACTTTTAGACGATTAGCGCCACGAGCGGCAGAGGCAGGGCTAACCTGTCCCAGTTTTCTTTGGCAGCTAGTGGAACATGGCTATCCTTAATCCCATTAGTCCGCTCATCCCTCGCCCCAGCGACCTGGCGAACCTACGTTAGCCACTGGAAGGAATGGGACCAATTCTGCACTACACGGAGGGCGGAGTCATCAGTCAGCTCTCAAGTGATGCTGGGTGAGTGGCTAGTAAGCATGCAAGCGCAAGGTTTGCGGAAAGGGGTGGTCCAGTCACGCATGGCAGCCCTATCATTTTTCTTCAAACTACTGGTTTCAGGGGACCCCACAGGCTGTTTTTTCATTAGACAGACTCTCAAGGGTTGGGGGCGGATGCAGCCCAACAAGGGAGATATTAGGGAACCTATTACTCGGGACTGGCTTGAGAGGCTGGTAGCGGTTTTACCTAGCATTTGTAATTCGGAATTTGAGGTCTTACTTTTCAAAGCAGCCTTCATCCTGGCATTCGCAGGGGCCCTGCGGATTACAGAACTAGTGTTCCCGTCGAAAAAGCATATGGACAGAGGGGTGCAATTTGACCATGTCAAAATTTCGCCACCCGCTGTTTTACTTTTTATAACTAAATCAAAAACAGATCAAGCAGCTAAGGGTACTTGGCTAACTTTTACAGCGCAAGGGGATCCTTGCTGCCCCATGGCGACTTTGGCAGCATACGTGCGCCATAGGCCAGTGGTGGCTGGCCAATTCTTGGTGCATGAGAACGGAACGGCTCTTTCTATCTACCAGTTTCGTAGAGTCTTGGCGCTTGCGGTAGAAACGGCTGGTTTTGATCCCTCCAGGATTACCCCTCATTCGTTCCGCATTGGAGCGGCTACAGATGCTGCAGTGCAGGGGGCGCAGGAGCATACTATTAAAACATTGAGTCGCTGGCGATCAAACCGGTATAAGTTGTATGTTCGCCCATTATCTGGTAGCAGTGGTTCTCACCAAGTGTAATGAGAAAATAAGGGGGGGGTGTTTTTGTTGATTCCATTCTTAGCTAACACTTGTTTCTATCTTCCAGGTGTATGCAAGGCTTCAACAAGGGTATCTATCGTGGGCCATTCCTTCATTCATTGGGCAGCGATCCGTGCTCTCACCAGGGTTGGGGGGCAGAATTTGTGTTTCCCCGCATCCAAGGCTTCCATACGATGGCTGGGGTTTAAGGGTTTGTGCTGGCCCCAGCTCCCCAATGTTCTTACAGATGCCCATAGACGGTGGGGTAAACCTCACATTATTTTAATACACTTAGGGGGTAATGACATGGGCGCCATTCCATCTCTAGAATTGACCAAAATTATTCAGTCTGACCTAGGCTGGCTTAGGGCATGGATGCCGGGGGTAATTATAGGATGGTCTAATGTAATAGCGCGGCGCCAATGGCGATATATGGGATCCTCAGGCGCAGCCTATAGGGTGAGAAAGAAGCTGAACAGGGATGTGGGGGCGGCCGTCACTGGTACCCAGGGCTTCGTGGTACGGCACAATGCCATTACAGTCGACAAGCGGGAGCTCTATAGACCCGATGGGGTTCACTTATCTGATTTAGGACTAGACTTATTTTTAGGGGATTTGTCAAAGGCTCTCGCTCCCTTCCTGTAAGTCAGGTCGGGTGGGTGGCGGCAAGTGATACCTGAGATGCTATCCCTTGTGGCGGGAGGTTTGCGGCCCAGTAGCGGCGAACTGGGGGAGTGATGGCCAGGCTGATGAGGGTGGGGCCCGATTACTTCCGTTAACCGGAGTGCCCCTCCCTCCGGGTAGGTAGGCCAGAAGAACTCGTAACACCCCTAGTAGCATTTCCATCTCTCGTGCAGAGTTTTCTGCTGTTGCCTTCCATCAGGCCGCTCTCATCTGTAGTGCGGGGGTTAGTCTTAGCCTCTCATTTGCCGCCATCTGTTGAGTTATTTATCTGTCGGTTTATTTAATAGTTAATCCTAAAATTATAGGTTAATAAAAGGGACCAGTGATGGTTCAAATTTTACCCAAACACTTGTGTCTGTCTTTATTAAGGTTAGGCCCCATGGGCCAGTTAAAGCACAGTTATTCCATTATTAAGGTTAGGCCCCGTGGGCCAGTTAAAGCATCGTTATGTTTGCTGTTTATTGAAGGTTATATTTTTCCCCCTCTTTCCTGGGATCGACAAGGTAAGCCTTTAATCCCTTAAGTAAGTGTAGAGCCAAATAGGCTTGCAGCGTCATAAGGGTTAAGGCTCTTAGGGAGAGTGAATATAGAGGGAGTTTCTGGTGTTTGCAACAATGTTGCAGGGGTAGGGAGTGGCTTACCTTTCTTATACTGATGCCCTGCAGTTCCTGTTACTCTTTGACCTTGGACAAGAAGCTGACAAGTTGCCCGCCCTCCCACCCATTTTGCGGCATGAGAGTTTAGGTAGGTGTGACAAAACCAATCTCGCCACTGTACATTGGAGGGCCTGTTATGGAACATTCTTTGGGCTGGAGATACATGGGCTTAAGGATACCCAGAGACTGCATGGAAATATGGAATTTTATATGCTGGACACCCCATGTACTTTCATAACTCTGTCTTATGTCTATGTCACCCTGTATCCATAAATACAGGATGGGTACAGGGTGTGAGTGCCCCTTGTGGGAGCAATTGTGACTCTATAAGCCAAGTGGGCATAAAAGACTTTATAGCTAATAAGAACTGTTCCTATATTCTGTAATAAGATGTATTCTATGTATGTTTAAGATCTGATTGTGTCTCAGGAGTCTGTCTAGGTAAACTGATTGGGTTTTGTGTGATTATGTTAACTAGACTGCCCAACATCAGATTGTCTGAGTACTTAATATGTTAATCTGTTTTACCTGTGAATAGACAATTCTTAGAGGTTTGATGCATTGTTCATATGTTTGCTTTACTGTTTAACCAATGCCCTCTGTAACCTGAAGCCAGGGTTATATTCAACCCCCCCATCTGGGGTCAAAACCTGTATAAATACTAGGCATTCAGCCTTTAATAAAGATATTCTGTTTAAACCTGAAAACTGGCTGGTTTGTGAATTGCTGATTCCCTATGCAGGACGTTGTTCCCTGGTATTAAACCTTGGTATCCTGTTGGTACCGTAACAATTGGTGGCAAGCGACGGAATGAACCTTATCGCCCAGAAGAGCAACTACACAAGCCAGTAACCTCAGGAAGAGGGGGATTATTACAATACTGACTAAGATGGAAAAGAGAAAAGTAAATTTTGCAGCTTTTAAAAACTTCCTGGAAACAGAAGGAGAGATTGATGGGTACCTTGCGGATTTTGAGAGGCAATGTGCACTACACAAGGTACCCGCAGAGGACTGGGTCACGATATTATCTGGAAAATTATCCGGCCGGGCCAGAGAGGCTTTTCGGGCCATTCCAGATGAGGAAGTCAGGGATTATAATACTGTAAAAGAGGCTCTGCTCTCCAGGTATGCGGTTACACCGGAGGCATACCGGAGGCGGTTCAGAGACACTGTTAAATTAGCTGGAGATTCCTACCTTGAGTGGGCATGTAAGGTGCACCGCACAGCAGCTCACTGGATAGCGGGGTGCCAAGCCATATCTGGGGAAGAGGTGCTGCAGCTATTCCTGTTGGAACATTGCTTCGACAAGTTACCCGCAGGAGTTCGAGAGTGGGTTCGGGACCGTAAACCCTCCACCCTGCAGGAAGCGGCTCGCTTGGCAGATGACTATACGGATGCCCACAAACTGGACACTGCTACCACTAAGCCCCCTGCTAGAGTGGAGTACAGACCCCCAGTCACCCCAGCAGCTGCCAGTTACCAAACCCCGGCGCACCGCTATACCACACGGCCTCCGGCCATGAACTACCCTCAGAGAGCCCTGTTTAATTCGCGGTGCTACTCACAACCTATTTGGTGCTTTAGATGTAAGCAACTAGGGCACAAAAGACCAGAGTGTCCCCTAAATGCAGCGAACCAAGCGCAGTCCTGGAGAAGACCCGCCGGCGGAATCCCACGTAATCCTCAGCCTGCGGCCCGCTACGTAGAGGCGCAAGAATGCTGGAGCATCCTACATGAGGGAGACCTTGTGCAAGCTGCCCACCGGAATAACCGGCAACTGGTTAAAGTGAATGGGAAGAAGGTCAGTGGTCTACGGGATACTGGTGCTACCATGACCTTGCTTCAAAAGAACTTGGTGTCTGAGAAACAGTACACTGGAGACACTGTGGCTGTGAGGGTAGCAGGGGGCGACGTGTTCAGCCTACCTGTTGCCAGGGTACATTTGGATTGGGGAGTGGGCGCTAGACCTGTGAATGTGGGGGTCAAGAAGGACTTACCTGCTGATGTTCTTCTTGGAACTGACTTGGCCCCCCTTGTTTCTGCCTACGCTCCTATGGGTCCCGCTGATGTTAACTCTGTGACTACCCGTGCCCAGATCCATGCAGCAGAGACTGACCCACCTGCTGCTAAGCCCCAGGACGCTGAGCTCAGTAAATCTCTATCCGCTATTGATATGTGGAGGTCCCGTTACAATGCGCTGATGAAGGAGAAGAGGAGCGCAGAGGAAAAAGCACGTTTAGAACGTGAATCTCTGCTAGACAAGCTGCACCGACAGACTGCAGAAAACACCAGCTTGAGAGTGGAACATGAAACCTTAAAGACAAACTTAGTGACACTGGAGGAGAAGCTGACGCTGGCTCATAGTGAGGTGCAGCAACTCAAGGGCACCCTATGTCAGTATGAAGGGATTGTGGATACCTATAAAGAGCAGGTACAGAAAACTCGTAAAGAAGCTGATGGGATTTTGAAGGACTGTTTGGCCCTGGTCTGGGCACTGAGGAATTTGAACCCTTGTTTGTATGGACAGGAATTCTCTCTCATAACGGGAATACAGATGGATTGTCCCAGCAAACTGACATGCCTACCAGGCGCTGTGGTGGTATATGGCACAGTATATACCCTGGACAGCTGAGCATGACAAACCAGAGGGAGAGGAGTTTGATGGTCCTGGCTTGTTATGGGAGTCCTTTGCAGAGCCTGACTTTGGGAGCCCTGCGCAGACCAGACTTCAGGACATTTTCTATGAGAGGGAGGCTAGGCATGACTGGGCTGACCCCCATGAAGTAGAGCCAGACCTGGCTCACTTAGCAGCCCTGGAGTGGGAACTGGAGCAGGACAGCAAGGTGAAAGACCCAGATCCAGACCCATCCAGCTGGGAAGATATTGTGGAGATTTACTGGGAAGGACCCCAGGTGGCCGGTGGAGATGGGACCGAGGTCTCTCCACCGGTCCTGCAGGGAATTGGGAGCCCAAACTCCATTCCCCAGCGGCAGGCTGCGTTACAAGGGGTAGGGACAGTTGGTCCTGTCCCCCAGCAACACGGCTGTTTAGCCAAAGGGGAGACGATTGGTCTCCCCCTCCAGCAGCACAGCTTTGTATCCAAAGGGGAGACAGTCGGTCTCCCCCTCCAGCAACCAGGCTCACACCAGGCTACTTCCATGGTAGTGCTGGCACCCGGGCAGAGTACAGCTGGTCTCTGCCCACCTCGCAACCCACCAATTCAGCGTACCAGTCCCCCACACAGCTGTGGTGAGGCACCTGGACATGGACAAGTTTTCCCCGTACTCAGGTGTAGTAACCATTTATTGTGGGTGGGCTGTACTACTAATTGTGTTTTATGGGTGGGTTGCTGGACTAACCAGGGCACTGACCGGCAGGAGGTCAGATACCCTGTTAGTCTGTTTGGAAAAGGGGAGAGATGTGACAAAACCAATCTCGCCACTGTACATTGGAGGGCCTGTTATGGAACATTCTTTGGGCTGGAGGTACATGGGCTTAAGGATACCCAGAGACTGCATGGAAATATGGAATTTTATATGCTGGACACCCCATGTACTTTCATAACTCTGTCTTATGTCTATGTCACCCTGTATCCATAAATACAGGATGTGTACAGGGTGTGAGTGCCCCTTGTGGGAGCAATTGTGACTCTATAAGCCAAGTGGGCATAAAAGACTTTATAGCTAATAAGAACTGTTCCTATATTCTGTAATAAGATGTATTCTATGTATGTTTAAGATCTGATTGTGTCTCAGGAGTCTGTCTAGGTAAACTGATTGGGTTTTGTGTGATTATGTTAACTAGACTGCCCAACATCAGATTGTCTGAGTACTTAATATGTTAATCTGTTTTACCTGTGAATAGACAATTCTTAGAGGTTTGATGCATTGTTCATATGTTTGCTTTACTGTTTAACCAATGCCCTCTGTAACCTGAAGCCAGGGTTATATTCAACCCCCCCATCTGGGGTCAAAACCTGTATAAATACTAGGCATTCAGCCTTTAATAAAGATATTCTGTTTAAACCTGAAAACTGGCTGGTTTGTGAATTGCTGATTCCCTATGCAGGACGTTGTTCCCTGGTATTAACCCTTGGTATCCTGTTGGTACCGTAACAGTAGGGTGCTAAGGCGTAGGTAGGGATAGGTTAACTAATCTGTGTAAGTCCTTGGCAGTAGTTTTACCTCCCTCTGTGACTAACCGGCTTAAGCGGCAGGTTGTCTCAGAGCCTATTGGATGGTAGGTTAAAAAAGCACCCTAACTGCGGGAGGTTTACGGCCCAGTAGCGGCGAACGGGGGGAGTGATGGCCAGGCTGATGAGGGTGGGGCCCGATTACTTCAGTTAACTGGAGTGCCCCTCCCTCCGGGTAGGTAGGCCAGAAGAACTCGTAACACCCCTAGTAGCATTTCCATCTCTCGTGCAGAGTTTTCTGCTGTTGCCTTCCATCAGGCTGCTCTCCTCTGTAGTCCGGGGGGTTAGTCTTAGCCTCTCATTTGCCGCCATCTGTTGAGTTATTTATCTGTCGGTTTATTTAATAGTTAATCCTAAAGTTATAGGTTAATAAAAGGGACCAGTGATGGTTCAAATTTTACCCAAACACTTGTGTCTGTCTTTATTAAGGTTAGGCCCTGTGGGCCAGTTAAAGCACAGTTATTCCATTATTAAGGTTAGGCCCCATGGGCCAGTTAAAGCATAGTTATGTTTGCTGTTTATTGAAGGTTATATTTTTCCCCCCCTTTCCTGGCATCGACAAGGTAAGCCTTTAATCCCTTATGCACTTGTTTTCTTTTACTGTATAGCAAAACAAAACAAACATCCAGCACCTGAAAGTAACAGGGTGTGCAAGCTTCAGGAATACTGCACTGTACTCCACACAGTATAAAGTCACAAGAAAGAAGCAGCACCAACCAGTACTTTCCAACAGATTTATTCGTGCAATATGCACAATGTGAACAGCCAGACCAACAAGCAGCAACATTTCGGACTTAGTCCTTAATCATGCATGATTAAGGACTAAGTCCAAAACGTTGCTGCTTGTTGGTCTGGCTGTTCACATTGTACATATTGCACGAATAAATCTGTTGGAAACTACTGGTTAGTGCTGCTTCTTTCTTGTGACTTTTTTCTTTTACTGTATGGTCGCCTTGAAACTTTCACACGTATTGTTTTAAACAAGATTCATTTCTTTTGTTTGTTAAAGTGTTTTCATGTTGGCTAAAAACCTGAAAACAAAAGAGTGACTGCTAGTTTTTAAGGACTATTATCTTTTTCCTTACTGGATTTTAACATTATTTAAAGTATAAATCATGACCACACTGCCTTGCTACTTTTAAGAGACCCTTAAAAGATATTGCACCTTCAAGATTGTTTTTTTATAAGGCGGGGGGGCATCGCCATGCATACAAAGTTCAAACTTGTTCAAGAGAGTGCCCTACATTACTAAACTTGTAGATTAGAACAGGCATTTGTGATCCTGAGTTCAGTAATGTAGAAGCAAGCACGTTAAAAGACGCTGTCATGAAAATGTTTTGACTTAGCATGCATGCAGGGGTATTTTAGAAAGATATCATGTAGCAAGGCAGCGTGGCCACTATTTACAGTTTAAAACATTTAACAAACATTGCATAGAAACTTGTAGTTGCTAATTTACTTTCAGTTCACGTCAAAATGGAAAGAGTTCTTTAACAAACAAGAGAAATAAATCTTGTTTAACACAATTCTTGTAAAATGTTGCAAAGTGAACATATAAGCACAGTGAATAGTTTGCCCATCTTGAAAACCTAAAAGATGCCTTCAGATGGGTTAGCAGTTGTGAGGATGGAAACAGATAGAAACAGCTAACTATAAAAGTCATGATTAAGAAATCTCCTTTAAAAACTCAATTTTAATAACTCCAGTACTGTTAGTGACAATCACATCAGTGCGAGTGAGACTTACAATTAAATAAAAAATAAAAATAAAAAAATGTAATTTGTAGATATTGGTGTCCTGAAGTGACTATAGAAGTATGTCCATCATGCCAAGATACGTATGGCATTCATATGGTTACTGAGTGTTGAGGATGTATTGTGATGACAATAGGTTAACACATGCAAATTAGTATTTTCATTGCAAAGTAAATGAAGGAGTTACATTAATACATCTTTCCTGCAAACGTTACAGGTGGGAATGGGCAAAACACTAAATTAAATTATTAACCCCTTAACCTAACACCTCCCTAACTTTAAATTAAAATTACAATATAACTCTATTTAAATAAATAAAAACTTACCTGTGGAATAAAAATAAACCTAACATTAAAATATAAATTAACCTAAAATAACTAATCTAATAAATCAAAATTCAAATCGGCCAATAGGATTCCAGTAGCTCTCATCCTATTGACTGTTTTGAACAGCCAATAGGATTTAAGTAGCTCTCATCCTATTGGCTGATTTGAATTTGAAGAATCAAATCAGCCAATAGGAATGCAAGGGAAGCCATTTTGAAATGGCTACCTTGCATTCAACTTCAGTGTACGGCGGCGACCATATGAAGAGGACATTCCGTGCAGGATGGGATCAGCTTCCAGGAGGGCTCCGCTCTGTGCCGCCGGGATGAAGATAAAAGATGCCCCGGGTGTGGATGAAGACCTGCCTGGATGGAGATGGATGTCCGGACTTCAGGAGCCATGAGTAGATCTTCTGGGGTTAGTGTTTTAGATTAGGGTTTTTTGGGGGTTTTTTGGGTGTGTTTTTTTTAGATTAGGGATGGGCACTTTTAAAAGAGCTAAATGCCCTTATAAGGGCAATGCCCATACAAATTCCCCTTTAGGGGCAATGGGTAGCTTAGGTTTTTTTTTAGCGTTAGGTTTTTTATTTTGGGGGGTTGGTTGAATGGTGGGTTTTACTGTTGGGGGGACTACAGGATAAAGAGCATATTTCTTTAGGGCAATGCCCAACAAAAGGCCCTTTTAAGGGCTATTAGTTTATTGTAGGCTGGGGGGTATTTTGGGGGGCTTTTTATTTTTATTGGGCCAATAGATTAGGTGTAATTGTTTTTATTTTTGATAGTTTTGTTTATTTTTTGAAATCTTAATGTTTTTTATTTTTTGTGATTTTAGTGTTTATTATTTTTGGTAAACTTAGAATTATTAAACTTTTCATAGGATTTGGGTTTTTTTAGTTGTAATTTAGATTTTTTAAATTTTTTTGTAGTGTTAGTTTTTTTAAATTTGTAATTTAGATATTTTAATTGGTAGTTTTTTTTATTTTATTAGAATAGTAAGGTTAGTTTAATTTATAGTTTAATGTTAGATTTTTTTTTATTTCACAGGTAAGCTTTTATTTATCTAAATAGAGTTATATTGTATTTTTAATTTAAAGTTAGGTTGGTGTTAGGTTTAGGGTTTAATAGTTTAATTTAGTGTTTTGCGATGTGGGGTGCCAACGGTTTAGGGTTTAATAGGTATATTTTGTGGTGGAGATGTGGGAGGCTGGAGGTTTAGGAGTTAATAACTTTATTTAGTGGTGGCGATGTCGGGGAGCAGTGGAATAGGGGTTAATAACTTTTATTAGTGGCAGCAATGTTGGGAGCCGCAGATTAAGGGTTAATAACTTTATTTAGGTGTTGGCGATGTCAGGGGCGGCAGATTATGGGTGTTTAGACTTGGGGTGTATGTTAGGGTGTTAGGTTTAAACTTAACTTTTTTTTCCCCATAGACATTAATAGGGTTGCATTATGGCAATCGCCATTCAGCACTTCAGGTGTTAGCTTTTTTTTCTAACACTCTCTCCCAATTGATGTCTATGGGGGAAAGTGTGCACGAGCTTAACACCACCATATCACATGCACAAGGTGGCTTTTCAGTAACTCGTAATGGCAGCGCTATGGGGGGTTAAATAACACAACTTTTGTTGCGTTCATGTCACACCCTGTTTAGCGCAAAACTCGTAATCTAGGTGTGTGTGAGGTGCCCGGCACATGAGATCAAATGTAAACCGATAGCAAAGTGAATAACAATTATTGCGACCTCACAAAACCTAGGGAAAAAAACTTGCAAAATGGTTTATGTAAAGTTTGCGATTGTAAAATATTTATACATTATGTTTGTTTTGTTATCGTTAAGAAGTTTTCCTGGCTAGAGTGAAAGATATCTCAAGAGACTATCTGTGAGAAGTTTAGAAGTGTGGAATTTTTTTTAATCAATTCTTAGGCCCAGCATTAAGAAATTATGAAAACACTATTGCCCTTGTAAAGATTCTCAACTTGTGTCTATATTTCTCTATTTCAAAGTTGATGAGTTTGTCTCATTTTTATTTTTATCTATTTTCTTTTTTTAAACTGTTTTTAAGTTTTTTTTATAGCATGGGCTGTTTTACAGAGGTATTTTTTTTATTTGTCTTTCTATAAGGGATTGGAAGCATTTTGTGATTTGTTAATGATAGAACGAGATCCATATTAGAATTTGCAATATCATAATTCAGTTTTTCTGGTAATGGTTGACTTCTATAAGGAACTGTATTCGATTCTCTGTCAATCATTAGATGCACCATAAGATGTTGCCTTTTTTCATTGTTTTTTGATTCTGTAATGCATCAAGGCTTTGATTCAAAGATGCATTTGAACCCACAGGAGTGTTTTTCATATTTGGACCTAAAGAAGCATTGTGAATTGTGAGAGTGAAGTGTCACTTGAAAGCAAAAGATTCAACAAGAGGAAGCCGCATTACACACACACACCATATCTTTTTTTTTATACATAACACCTTGCTAATACAATACCCCAATGTTTATTTGTTTACTTTTTCTTGAATGCGGTACATAGCAAATTGTAAAGTATGTTATTGATCTTAAAAATAAGAGAAATTTTACACCTTCTGTATTTTTTATCACTATTGTGTCAGTTTTCTTCTTTATGAATCTCACATAACATTACTTCACATAACAATTGTCATCCTGACTTTAGAGTAAAGATTTTTTTGTGCATTTATATACAGTATACAGTATACAGTAACCCATAAAAATATTTGTCAGAGGCATAGTGGCTCAATGTGCCTCAGATTTAGGACGTTCTGAAAAAAGTATATTGGAAATGAAGATCCTTTTTTGATCACAGGGGCTACATTCTTTTTTCACAGTTTATACTGTTTTAAGACGCACTAAAGCAGTAGGTACAGTATCTCACAAAAGTGAGTACACCCCTCACATTTTTGTAAATATTTTATTATATCTTTTCATGTGACAACATTGAAGAAATAAAACTAGTAATGAGTGAACAGCCTGTATAACAGTGTAAATTTGCTGTCCCCTCAAAACAACTCAACACACAACCATTAATGTCTAAACCATTGGCAACAAAAGTGAGTACACCCCTAAGTGGAAATGTCCAAATTGGGCTCAAAATCTCCATATTTTGTGTGGCCACCATTATTTTCCAGCACTGCCTTAACCCTCTTGGACATGGAGTTCACCGGAGCATCACAGGTTGCCACTGGAGTCCTCTTCCACTCCTTCATGTCACATCATGGAGCTGGTGGATGTTAGAGACCTTGCGCTCCCCACCTTCCATTTGAGGATGCCCCACAGCTGATCAATAGGGTTTAGGTCTGAAGACATGCTTGGCCAGTCCATAACCAAGACAGTGGTCATCTTGGAGGTGTGTTTGGGGTCGCTAACTACTGCCCTGCGGCCCAGTCTCCGAAGGGAGCAAATCATGCTCTGCTTTAGTATGTCACAGTACATGTTGGCATTCATGGTTCCCTCAATGAACTATAGCTCCCCAGTGCCGGCAGCACTCATGCAGGCCCAGACCATGACACTCCCACCACCATGCTTGACTGTAGGCAAGACACACTTGTCTGTGTACTCTTTACCTGGTTGCTGCCACACACACTTTACATCACCTGAACCAAATAAGCTTATCTTGGTCTCATTAGACCACAGGGCATGGTTCCAGTAATCCATGTCCTTAGTCTTCTTGTCTTCAGCAAACTGTTTGACAGCTTTCTTGTGCATCATTAGAAGAGGCTTCCTTCTGGAACGACAGCCATGTGGACCAATTTGATACAGTGGGGGGTAGTTATCAACGTGTCAACTTTCCTGCCTTCGCCGGCCCAATACGCCCGCCTAAGCTCGCCTCACATCGCCGCCGCGGACCTGAAAAAATTTGCCTAAGTTATCAAATAAAGCTGTCAAAAAGCCGCGCACCAAGTACGGGGCGATGAGCAGCGGACTGTGAGAGTTATCACTCATCCGATCTCGCTGCTCTTCGGCTTTTTCACAGCTTTATTGCTAGCCTGTCACTAAGCACTCACACTAAACTGCCCCCCCTATACCGCCGCCCTCTATAATAAAGTTATTAACCCCTATCCTGCCGATCCCGCACCTCGCCTCAACTAAATAAATAGTTTAACCCCTAAACCGCCACTCCCTGACCCCGCCGCAACCTATATTAAATTTATTAACCCCTATCCTTCCCCCCCTACACCGTCGCCACCTATAATAAATTTATTAACCCCTATCCTGCCCCCCACTACACCACCGCAACTGTAATAAAATTATTAACCCCTAAACCTAAGTCTAACACTAACCCTAACACCCCCCCTAACTTAAATATTAATTAAATAAATCTAAATAATATTTCTATTATGAACTAAATTAATCCTATTTAAAACTAAATACTTACCTTTAAAATAAACCCTAATATAGCTACAATATAAATAATAATTATATTGTAGCTATCTTAGGATTTATTTTTATTTTACAGGTAACTTTCAATTTATTTTAACTAGGTACAATAGCTATTAAATAGTTATTAACTATTTAATAGCTTACCTAGCTAAAATAAAGAGAAATTTACCTGTAAAATAAAAACTAACCTAAGTTACAATTACACCTAACACTACACTATACTTAAATAAATTATTACTATTTAAAACTAAATACTTACCTGTAAAATAAACCCTAAGATCACTACAATGTAATTAATAATTACATTGTAGCTATCTTAGGATTTATATTTATTTTACAGGTAACTTTTATATTTATTTTAGCTAGTTAGAATAGTTATTAAATAGTTATTAACTATTTAATAACTACCTAACTAAAAGAAATACAAAATTACCTGTAAAATAAATCCTAACCTAAGTTACAATTAAACCTAACACTACACTATCTTTAAATGAATTAAATAAATTAACTACAAATAACTACAATTAAATACAATTACATAAACTAACAAAAGTACAAAAAAAAAGCTAAGTTACAAAAAATAAAAAAAATAAGTTACAAACATTTTAAAAATATGACAACAATTTTAAGCTACTTACACCTAATCTAAGCCCCCTAATAAAATAACAAAGCCCCCCAAAATAAAAAAAATGCCCTACCCTATTCTAAATTAAAAAAGTTCAAAGCTCTTTTACCTTACCAGCCCTTAAAAGGGCCTTTTGGGGGGGCATGCCCCAAAGAATTCAGCTCTTTTGCCTGTAAAAGAAAAATACAACCCCCCCCCAACATTAAAACCCACCACCCACATACCCCTAATCTAACCCACCCCCCCCTTAAAATACCTAACACTAATCCCCTGAAGATCATCCTACTTTTAGTCGTCTTCACTCAGCCGAGCAGCGATGGAACCGAAGAGGAGACCCGGAGCGGCAGAAGTGATCCTCCAAGCGGCGCTGAAGAAATCTTCCATCCGATGAAGTGATCCTCCAAGCGGCGCTGAAGAGCTCTTCCATCTGGGCGATGTCATCTTCCAAGAGGCGCTGAAGAAGTCTTCTATCCGGGCGATGTCATCTTCCAAGCCGGGTCTTCAATCTTCATCCCGCCGACGCGGAACATCCTTCTTTACATACGGACTACCGACGAATGAAGGCTCCTTTAAGGGACGTCATCCAAGATGGCGTCCCTTCAATTCCGATTGGCTGATAGGATTCTATCAGCCAATCGGAATTAAGGTAGGAAAAATCTGATTGGCTGATTGAATCAGCCAATCAGATTCAAGTTCAATCTGATTGGCTGATCCAATCAGCCAATCAGATTGAGCTTGCATTATATTGGCTGTTCCGATCAGCCAATCGGAATTGAAGGGACGCCATCTTGGATGACGTCCCTTAAAGGAGCCTTCATACGTCGGTAGTCCGTCGGTAAAGAAGGATGTTCCGCGTCTGCGGGATGAAGATTGAAGACCCGGCTTGGAAGATGACATCGCCCGGATAGAAGACTTCTTCAGCGCCTCTTGGAAGATGACATCGCCCGGATGGAAGAGTTCTTCAGCGCCGCTTGGAGGATCACTTCATCGGATGGAAGATTTCTTCAGCGCCGCTTGGAGGATCACTTCTGCCGCTCCGGGTCTCCTCTTCGGTTCCATCGCTGCTCGGCTGAGTGAAGACAACTAAAGGTAGGATGATCTTCAGGGGATTAGTGTTAGGTTATTTTAAGGGGGGTTTGGGTTAGATTAGGGGTATGTGGGTGGTGGGTTTTAATGTTGGGGGGGGTTGTATTTTTCTATTACAGGCAAAAGATCTGAATTCTTTGGGGCATGCCCCCACAAAAGGCCCTTTTAAGGGCTGGTAAGGTAAAAGAGCTTTGAACTTTTTTAATTTAGAATAGGGTAGGGCATTTTTTTATTTTGGGGGGCTTTGTTATTTTATTAGGGGGCTTAGATTAGGTGTAAGTAGCTTAAAATTGTTGTAATATTTTTAAAATATTTGTAACTTATTTTTTTTTATTTTTTGTAACGGCTTTTTTTTTGTACTTTAGTTAGTTTATGTAATTGTATTTAATTGTAGTTATTTGTAGTTAATTTATTTAATTCATTTAAAGATAGTGTAGTGTTAGGTTTAATTGTAACTTAGGTTAGGATTTATTTTACAGGTAATTTTGTATTTATTTTAGCTAGGTAGTTATTAAATAGTTAATAACTATTTAATAACTATTCTAACTAGCTAAAATAAATACAAAGTTACCTGTAAAATAAATAAAAATCCTAAGATAGCTACAATGTAATTATTAATTACATTGTAGCTATCTTAGGGTTTATTTTACAGGTAAGTATTTAGTTTTAAATAGGAATAATTTATTAAAGTATAGTGTAGTGTTAGGTGTAATTGTAACTTAGGTTATTTTTTATTTTACAGGTTAATTTCTCTTTATTTTAGCTAGGTAAGCTATTAAATAGTTAATAACTATTTAATAGCTATTGTACCGAGTTAAAATAAATTGAAAGTTACCTGTAAAATAAAAATAAATCCTAAGATAGCTACAATATAATTATTATTTATATTGTAGCTATATTAGGGTTTATTTTAAAGGTAAGTATTTAGTTTTAAATAGGATTAATTTAGTTCATAATAGAAATATTATTTAGATTTATTTAATTAATATTTAAGTTAGGGGGGTGTTAGGGTTAGTGTTAGACTTAGGTTTAGGGGTTAATAAATTTATTACAGTGGCGGCGGTGTAGTGGGGGGCAGGATAGGGGTTAATAAATGTATTATAGGTGGCGACTGTGTAGGGGGGGCAGATTAGGGGTTAATAAATTTAATATAGGTTTTGGCAGGGTCCGGGAGCGGCAGTTTAGGGGTTAATACATATATTATAGTTGCGGTGGGCTCCGGGAGCGGCGGTTTAGGGGTTAATATGTATAGAGTAGCTTGCGGTGGGCTCCGGGAGCGGCGGTTTAGGGGTTAATATGTATAGAGTAGCTTGCGGTGGGCTCCGGGAGCGGCTTTTTAGGGGGTAAAAACTTTATTTAGTTGCGGCGGTGTAGGGGGGGCAGATAAGTGGTGTTTAGACTCGGGGTACATGTTAGGTTGTTAGGTGTAGACAGCTCCCATAGAAATCAATGGGATGTCTGGCAGCAGCGAACTTGTACTTTCGCTATGGTCAGACTCCCATTGATTCCTATGGGATCCACCGCCTCCAGTGCGGCGGATTGAAAACCAGGTACGCTGGGCCGGAAAAGTGCCGAGCGTACCTGCTAGTTTTTTGATAACTAGCAAAAGTAGTCAGATTGTGCCGTACTTGTGTGCGGAACATCTGGAGTGACGTAAGAATCGATCTGTGTCGGACTGAGTCCGGCGGATCGAAGTTTACGTCACAAAATTCTACTTTTGCCGGTCTGTAGCCTTTGATAACTAAGGCGAATCAGCCTCGCCACAAATACGCTGCAGAATTCCAGCGTATTTGAGGTTGACGGCTTGATAACTAGGCCCCAGTGTGCGGCGTATGGTCTGAGCACTGACAGGCTGACCCTCCACCCCTTCAATCTCTGCAGCAATGCTGGCAGCACTAATTTGTCTATTTCCCAAACACAACCTCTGGATATGACATTGAGCACGTACACTCAACTTCTTTGGTCGACCATGGCGAGAAATGTTTTGAGTGGAACCTGCCCTGTGAAACCACTGTATGGTCTTGCCCACTGTGCTGACAATCTTCTTATAGTCTAGGCCATCTTTATGTAGAGCAACAATTCTTTTTTTTTAGATCCTCAGAGAGTTCTTTGCCATGAGGTGCCATATTGAACTTCCAGTGACCAGTATGAGAGAGTGTGATAATGATAACACCACATTTAACACACCTGCTCCCCATTCACACCTAATGAGTCACATGACACCAGGGAGGGAAAATGGCTAATTGGGCCCAATTTGGACATTTTCACTTAGAGGTGCACTCACTTTTGTTGCCAATGGTTTAGACATTAATGGCTGTGTGTTGAGTTATTTTGAGGGGAAAGAAAATTGACACTGTTATAAAGGCTGTACACTCACTACTTTACATTGTAGCAAAGTTTTATTTCTTCAGTGTTGTCCCATGAAAAGATATAATAAAATATTTACAAAAATGTGAGGGGTGTACTCAATTTTGTGAGATACTGGAGAGAGATACAGGGCTTTTTAGTGTGAGTAGTCACTGGTGCTAAAAACCGCCATCACATAACCGGTAATATTTGTTATCATTATGCAAATATTCTCATTTACACAATAGGGGGCTGCAAAAATATCAACCATTGTAAACAACTTTCTCCCTTTGCTTTTCTCAAAGTTATTGAGCTCAATATATCAATCAATAATCAACATCAATAGTGAAGAAATAACTCTGGGATATTGGCCTTCTAGGCAGAGTTGTAAAGAAAAAGTCATATTTAAGATTGGCCAATAAAAAGAAAAGAAAAGATGGACAAAAGAGAAAAGACACTGGACAGAGGAAGACTGGAAAAAGTGTTATGGGCAAATCTAAGCTTTATATGTTCAGATCACAAAGAAGACCATTTGTGAGATGCAGACCAAATGAAAAGATGCTGGAGGAGTGCTTGACACCATCTGTCAATCATGGTGGAGGTAATGTGATGGTCTGGGGGGCTTTGGTGGTGTTAATGTAGAAGATTTATACTGGGTAAAAGGGACCTTGAAGAAGGAAGGCTATCATTTCATATTTCAATGTCATGCCATACCCTGTGGAGGGTGCCTGATAAGAGCAAGTCTCCTCCTACAATAGGAAAATTACCTAAATCACAGCTACAAACTATGCAAGAACTATGTAGGGAAGAAACAGTCAGCTGGTATTCTGTCTTTAATGGAGTGGCCAGCATAGTCACCAGATCTCAACCCTACTAGGTTGTTATGGGAGCAGCTTGACCGTATTGTACATAAGAAGTGCACATCAAGCCAATCTGACTTGTGGGAAGTGCTTCAGTAAGCAAGTGGTGAAATCTCTTCAGATTACCTCACAAATTAACTAGAATGCCAAAGGTCTGCAAGGCTGTAATTGTTGCACATGGATGATTCATTGACAAAAGCAAAGTTTGAAGGACACAATTATTATTTCCCTTAAAATTCATTATTTCTAAACTTGTCAATGACTATATTTCCTATTTAAACTTATTTCATGTATGTTTTCATGGAAAACAAGGAAATGTCTAACGGCTAGATTTAGAGTTCTGCGGCCAAAGGGGTGCGTTAGCTATGCGTGCTTTTTTTTGCCCGCACCTTTTAAATACCGCTGGTATTTAGAGTTCACAGAAGGGCTGCGTTAGGCTCCAAAAAGGGAGCGTATAGCATATTTACTGCCACTGCAACTCTAAATTCCAGCGGTGCTTACGGACGCGGCCAGCTTCAAAAACGTGCTCGTGCACGATTCCCCCATAGGAAACAATGGGGCTGTTTGAGCTGAAAGAAAACCTAACACCTGCAAAAAAGCAGCGTTAAGCTCCTAACGCAGCCCCATTGTTTCCTATGGGGAAACACTTCCTAAGTCTGCACCTAACACCCTAACATGTGCCCCGAGTCTAAACACCCCTAACCTTACACTTATTAAACCCTAATCTGCCGCCCCCGCTATCGCTGACCCCTGCATATTATTATTAACCCCTAATCTGCTGCTCCGTACACCGCCGCAGCCTACGTTATCCCTATGTACCCCTAATCTGCTGCCCCTAACACCGCCAACCCCTATATTATATATATTAACCCCTAATCTGCCGCCCCCACTATCGCTGACCCCTGCATATTATTATTAACCCCTAATCTGCCGCTCCGTACACCGCCGCAACCTACGTTATCCCTATGTACCCCTAATCTGCTGCCCCTAACACCGCCGACCCCTATATTATATTTATTAACCCCTAATCTGCCGCCCCCAATGTCGCCTCCACCTACCTACAATTATTAACCCCTAATCTGCCGACCGGATCTCACCGCTACTCTAATAAATTTATTAACCCCTAAAGCTAAGTCTAACCCTAACACTAACACCCCCCTAAGTTAAATATAATTTAAATCTAACAAAATAAATTAACTCTTATTAAATAAATTATTCCTATTTAAAGCTAAATACTTACCTGTAAAATAAACCCTAATATAGCTACAATATAAATTATAATTATATTGTAGCTATTTTAGGATTAATATTTATTTTACAGGCAACTTTGTAATTATTTTAACCAGGTACAATAGCTATTAAATAGTTAATAACTATTTAATAGTTACCTAGTTAAAATAATTACAAAATTACCTGTAAAATAAATCCTAACCTAAGTTACAATTAAACCTAACACTACACTATCAATAAATAAATTAAACTACCTACAATTACCTACAATTAAACCTAACACTACACTAGCAATACATTAATTAAATACAATACCTACAATTAAATACAATTAAATCAACTAACTAAAGTACAAAAAATAAAAAAGAACCAAGTTACAAAAAAGAAAAAATATTTACAAACATTAGAAAAATATTACAACAATTTTAAACTAATTACACCTACTCTAAGCCCCCTAATAAAATAACAAAGTCCCCCAAAATAAAAAAATGCCCTACCCTATTCTAAAATTAAAATAGAAAAGCTCTTTTACCTTACCAGCCCTGAAAAGGGCCCTTTGCGGGGCATGCCCCAAAGAATTCAACTCTTTTGCCTGTAAAAAAAAAACATACAATACCCCCCCCAACATTACAACCCACCACCCACATACCCCTAATCTAACCCAAACCCCCCTTAAATAAACCTAACACTAAGCCCCTGAAGATCTCCCTACCTTGTCTTCACCACACCGGGTTCACCGATTCGTCCTGGCTCCGACATCTTCATCCAAGCCCAAGCGGGGGGCTGAAGATGTCCATGATCCGACTGAAGTCTTCATCCAAGCCGGAGCTGAAGAGGTCCATGATCGAGCTGAAGTCTTCTATCAAGCGGCATCTTCAATCTTCTTTCTTCCGGATCCATGGTCATCCCGCCGACGCGGAACATCCATCTTCACCGACGGCTTTCTGATGAATGACGGTTCCTTTAAGGGACGTCATCCAAGATGGCGTCCCTCGAATTCCGATTGGCTGATAGTATTCTATCAGCCAATCGGAATTAAGGTAGGAAAATCGGAACAGCCAATAGAATGCGAGCTCAATCTGATTGGCTGATCGGATCAGCCAATCGGATTGAACTTGATTCTGATTGGCTGATTCCATCAGCCAATCAGAATTTTCCTACCTTAATTCCGATTGGCTGATAGAATCCTATCAGCCAATCAGAATTTGAGGGACGCCATCTTGGATGACGTCCCTTAAAGGAACCGTCATTCGTCGGGAAGTCGTCGGTGAAGATGGATGTTCCGCGTCGGCGGGATGACCATGGATCCGGAAGAAAGAAGATTGAAGACTTCAGCCCGATCATGGACCTCTTCAGTTCCCGCTTGGATGAAGACTTCAGCCCGATCATGGACCTCTTCAGCTCCGGCTTGGATGAAGACTTCAGTCGGATCATGGACATCTTCAGCCCCCCGCTTGGGCTTGGATGAAGACGTCGGAGCCAGGACGAATCAGTGAACCTGGTGTGGTGAAGACAAGGTAGGGAGATCTTCAGGGTCTTAGTGTTAGGTTTATTTAAGGGAGGTTTGGGTTAGATTAGGGGTATGTGGGTTGTAATGTTGGGGGGGGGTATTGTATGTTTTTTTTTACAGGCAAAAGAGCTGAATTCTTTGGGGCATGCCCCGCAAAGGGCAATTTTCAGGGCTGGTAAGGTAAAAGAGCTTTTCTATTTTAATTTTAGAATAGGGTAGGGCATTTTTTTTATTTTGGGGGTCTTTGTTATTTTATTAGGGGGCTTAGAGTAGGTGTAATTAGTTTAAAGTTGTTGTAATATTTTTCTAATGTTTGTAAATATTTTTTTATTTTTTTGTAACTTAGTTCTTTTTTTATTTTTGTACTTTAGTTAGTTTATTTAATTGTATTTATTTGTAGGTATTGTATTTAATTAATTTATTGATAGTGTAGTGTTAGGTTTAATTGTAACTTAGGTTAGGATTTATTTTGCAGGTAATTGTGTAATTATTTTAACTAGTTATTTAATAGCTATTGTGCCTGGTTAAAATAATTACAAAGTTGCCTGTAAAATAAATATTAATCCTAAAATAGCTACAATATAATTATTATGTATATTGTAGCTATATTAGGGTTTATTTTACAGGTAAGTATTTAGCTTTAAATAGGAATAATTTATTTAATAAGAGTTAATTTATTTCGTTAGATAAAAATTATATTTAATTTAGGGGGGTGTTAGGGTTAGGATTAGAATTTGCTTTAGGGGTTAAAAAATTTATTAGAATAGCGGTGAGCTCCGGTCGGCAGATTAGGGGTTAATGCTTGAAGTTAGGTGTCGGCGATGTTAGGGAGGGCAGATTAGGGGTTAATACTATTTATTATAGGGTTATTGAGGCGGGAGTGAGGCGGATTAGGGGTTAATACATTTATTATAGTAGCAGTGCGGTCCGGTCGGCAGATTAGGGGTTAATAAGTGTAGGTAGGTAGCGACGACATTTGGGGTGGCAGATTACGGGTTAATAAATATTATGTAGGTGTCGGCAATGTTAGGGGCAGCAGATTAGGGGTACATAGGGATAACGTAGGTGGCGGTGGTGTGCGGTCGGCAGATTAGGGGTTAAAAATTTTAATAGAGTGGCGGCGATGTGGGGGGGCCTCAGTTTAGGGGTACATAGGTAGTTTATGGGTGTTAGTGTACTTTAGAGCACAGTAGTTAAGAGCTTTATAAACCGGCGTTATCCCAGAAAGCTCTTAACTACTGACTTTTTTCTGCGGCTGGAGTTTTGTCGTTAGAATTCTAATGCTCACTTCAGCCAAGACTCTAAATACCGGCGTTAGAAAGATCCCATTGAAAAGATAGGATACGCAAATGGCGTAGGGGGATCTGCGGTATGGAAAAGTCGCGGCTGGAAAGAGAGAGTTAGACCCTTTCCTGACTGACTCCAAATACCAGCGGGCGGCCAAAACCAGCGTTAGGAGCCTCTAACGCTGGTTTTGACGGCTACCGCCCAACTCTAAATCTAGCCGTAAGTGACCACAAATTTTCAAACACTGTTGGTGAGCCATTTTTAAGCAATTGAAGCAATCACAATCAGCCATTTTCTTTGTTTAAGTGTGGCATTTTTTTCCGATATCACTTTTTGTGCAAAAATGTCACCATACTTAAAATGTGGCAGTCCTGTTTTTCTGATGACAATCTAAATTCAACAGCTAAAAGGTCTTGATAAGCCCTGGACAACAGGTTTTTGACTTGCTACTGAGTAGTCTAAAACGTTTTTGAATGTAACATTTGTTTGGCTATTTTAAAAATAATTGCAGTAAAAGTGATGTTAATTTGTTTAGACTTGGCTGATATGTTATTCTATAGCAACACATCAGAAATGTAATGTAATTACAAGGTGCTTACTGTTGACACAATGTACAATTTTTATGTTTTTGTTTGGGAAGTAATAATTTTGAGCTTCTGTGATATGAACAGTAGAAACATTTTGTGACTGTGGTTATCGAAAAAACGCCTTGACAATACTGGTTTAGAAATCGACATCTGTCACAAACAAGTAAAAATAAGTGCAATAAACCACATTCTCTATAAATAATGCTTCAATGCCAGTATTTAAGAACATCACTGCACTGATTCTTTAAAGCTAGTCTGTTTCTGAAGGTATTTAAACACGACTAACAATAACTGTTCTATTTCATTACAGCAGATTTAGTTTTGACTGGCGAGGTACTATATATAGCTGTTGATTTTCCAATTTTATCTAATAAATATACAGTATGTTTGTTTTGTTATGGTAAAGAAGTGTTGTTGGCTATAAAATGGCTAGAATGAAAGATATCTCAAGGTACTGGCTGTGGGCAGTTTAGAGGTGTAGTCCGGATTTTTTCTACTCTTAGTCCCAGCAGGCAGAAATGATGAAAACACTATTACCCTTGTAAAGCACCTCATCTTGAGGTTTTTCAAAGTTGATCAGTTTGTCTCATTTTTATTTAATTTATTTTTATCTGTTCAACTTTTCTTTTCTTGCAAATGTTGGCATGGAATGTTTTACAGAGGAGCATTTTGTGATGTGTTAATGATGTGTTAATGATAGCACAAGAACCATATTAGAATTTACAAATTCAGTTTTCCTGGTAATGGTTGAATTCTATGAGGAACTGTATTCCATGCTCTGTCAATCATTAGATGCCCCATAAGATGTTGCTTTTTTCCATTGTTTTTTTATTCTGTAATGCATCCAGTATTTGATTCAAAGATGCATTTGAACCTACAGGAGTGCTTTTCATATTTGGACCCATAGAAGCATTGTGAATTGTGAGAGTGAAGTGTCACTTCAAATAAAAAGATTCAACAAGAGGAAGCCGCATTACACACACCATATCTTTTTTTTTTTTATACATAACACCTTGCTAATACAATACCCCAATGCTTATTTGTTTACTTTTCCTTGAGTGCAGTACATAGCAATTTGTAAAGTATGTTATTGATCTTAAAAATAAGAGAAATGTTACACATACTGTACTTTTATTACTAGTGTGTCAGTTTTCTTCTTTATGAATACTTTTGTGAATGCTTCACATAATAATTGACATTCTGACTTTAGAGTAAAGATTTGTTGAGCATATTTATATTTATAGATAGATAGATAGATAGATAGATAGATAGATAGAAATATACAGGGCTTTATTGTGGGGGTAGTCTTTCCCTCCTGTAAAAAAAAATATCCCCTTTTAGAGTAATGGTTTTAACCTCACAAAAAAATAAACTATTTTTTTTCCCAGCATGCATTCGGTTTATTTTATTTTCATTAAATAGACATTAGTTTATCATTTTAGGATGAATGCAAAGAATATGGAAACATTTGGTGTTTTTCATATTTGGCAGAAAACAAATTCACACGTCTCTATATAATATCTGTTCTTAAACGGCTTCTGACTATTGTATAAATTATTTGTAACACATACTGGGCTAGATTACAAGTGGAGCGCTAATTTATCACGCGCCCATAAACGGGCAAATTTACACGTTTACAGGCGTGCAATAAATAACCAGCCATTACAAGTGGCTGATTATTGCAACCATGAGCTTGCGTTAGCAATTAGCCCTCAGAAAATTAATCTGAGGTCAGACCTCTGGGTCTTCTTCAAAATAACCCCCAAAATAAAGAATATTCTTTTTTTTTTATTAAAAAAAGTAGTATTTTTTTTTTTAATAAAAAAAAGCAAAAAGCAATTATGAGGGGTTAAAGTTGGCAGCTGTGGGGTGTTAGAAAAAACAAACAGCCCTGAAAAGTGCCTTTACATAGCGGTCTATGTGAACTGTGTGTTCCCTGTAAATATATATGTATATGCTTAGATACATACAGTATATTTGTATGTATTAATATGTGCATATACACACATTTTATAGCTTGTAGAAAAAATGGGGGTTGAGTATTTATTCTGGTAATTACGTCTAAGCTTAAACCTGAAGGAGCCTAATGTACCGAGATGTGTAAACAGCACTGAGGGTAAGGAATGAGAGAACTTAAAGACTGTAGCCCTCCCGATAATGCTGAAAGGCATAGGATCAATGTTCAGTTATAGTTCAAATGCACTTTATACCTTTAATCTACTAACAAGCTGTGCAATAGTACTCACTTGTGCAGCTGTAATCGTGCAACTTGCGGAGAAGTGATCATGTCCATTAGTCAGTGGGCTCTATCCCAGTTAGACCGATGCTCTCAGTCTCTCCAATTCCTCTCCACGCTGAGATGACTCTTGCTGATGACGTCAATCACATTCTTGGTACGCTTCCAGGCAAGCCAGCTCTATGTAAGTAAAAAACATGTAAATATATATGTATATATTCATATACATATATATTTACAATCTGTTGCAAAATGTTGCACAACTTATGTGCACTGGTATTACTAAGTGGAGGGCAAATATCGCATTCGCTGAAACGATATTTTGTGCTCCACTTTTAATCTAGCCCACTAAGGCCTAGATTTAGAGTTCAGCGTTAGCCGTGAAAACCAGCGTTAGAGGCTCCTAACGCTGGTTTTAGGCTACCGCCGGTATTTGGAGTAACTCAAAATAGGGTCTAACGCTCACTTTTCAGCCGCGACTTTTCCATACCGCAGATCCCCTTACGTCAATTGCGTATCCTATCTTTTCAATGGGATCTTCCTAACGCCGGTATTTATAGTCGTTTCTGAAGTGAGCGTTAGAGCTCTAACGACAAAATTCCAGCCGCAGGAAAATAGCAGGAGTTAAGAGCTTTCTGGGCTAACGCCGGTTCATAAAGCTCTTAACTACTGTACTCTAAAGTACACTAACACCCATAAACTACCTATGTACCCCTAAACCGAGGTCCCCCCACATCGCCGCAACTCGATTACATTTTTTTAACCCCTAATCTGCCGACCGCAACCTACGTTATACTTATGTACCCCTAATCTGCTGCCCCTAACACCGCCGACCCCTGTATTATATTTATTAACCCCTAACCTGCCCCCCACAACGTCGCCGCCAGCTACTTACAATAATTAACCCCTAATCTGCCGACCGCAAAGCGCCGCCACCTACGTTATCCTTATGTACCCCTAATCTGCTGCCCCTAACACCGCCGACCCCTATATTATATTTATTAACCCCTAATCTGCCCCCCTCAACGTCGCCGACACCTGCATACACTTATTAACCCCTAATCTGCCGAGCGGACCTGAGCGCTACTATAATAAAGTTATTAACCCCTAATCCGCCTCACTAACCCTATCATAAATAGTATTAACCCCTAATCTGCCCTCCCTAACATCGCCGACACCTAACTTCAATTATTAACCCCTAATCTGACGACCAGAGCTCACCGCTACTATAATAAATGGATTAACCCCTAAAGCTAAGTCTAACCCTAACACTAACACCCCCCTAAGTTAAATATAATTTTAATCTAACGAAATTAATTAACTCTTATTAAATAAATTATTCCTATTTAAAGCTAAATACTTACCTGTAAAATAAACCCTAATATTGCTACAATATAAATTATAATTACATTGTAGCTATTTTAGGATTAATATTTATATTACATGTAACTTTGTAATTATTTTAACCAGGTACAATAGCTATTAAATAGTTAAGAACTATTTAATAGTTACCTAGTTAAAATAATAACAAAATTACCTGTAAAATAAGTCCTAACCTAAGTTATAATTAAACCTAACACTACCCTATCAATAAATTAATTAAATAAAATACCTACAATTACCTACAATTAACCTAACACTACACTATCAATAAATAAATTAAATACAATTGCTACAAATAACTACAATTACATAAACTAACTAAAGTACCAAAAATAAAAAAGAACTAAGTTACAAAAAATAAAAAAATATTTACAAACATAAGAAAAATATTACAACAATTTTAAACTAATTACACCTACTCTAAGCCCCCTAATAAAATAACAAAGACCCCCAAAATAAAAAAATTCCCTACCCTATTCTAAATTAATAGAGTTAAAAGCTCTTTTACCTTACCAGCCCTGAACAGGGCCCTTTGCGGGGCATGCCCCAAGAAAATCAGCTCTTTTGCCTGTAAAAAAAAACATACAATACCCCCCCCAACATTACAACCCACCACCCACATACCCCTACTCTAACCCAAACCCCCCTTAAATAAACCTAACACTAAGCCCCTGAAGATCTTCCTACCTTGTCCTGGCATCCGGTGCTGAAGAGGTCCAGAAGAGGCTCCAAAGTCTTCCTCCTATCCGGCAAGAAGAGGACATCCGGACCGGCAAACATCTTCTCCAAGCGGCATCTTCGATCTTCTTCCATCCGGTGCGGAGCGGGTCCATCTTGAAGCAGCCGACGCGGATCCATCCTCTTCTTCCGGCGTCTCCCGACGAATGACAGTTCCTTTAAGGGACGTCATCCAAGATGGCGTCCCTCGAATTCCGATTGGCTGATAGTATTCTATCAGCCAATCGGAATTAAGGTAGGAATATTCTGATTGGCTGATGGAATCAGCCAATCAGAATCAAGTTCAATCCTATTGGCTGATCCAATCAGCCAATCAGATTGAGCTCGCATTCTATTGGCTGATCGGAACACTCGGAGTACATGCTAGAGTGTTAGGTGCAGACGTAGGAAGTGTTTCCCCATAGGAAACAATGGGGCTGCGTTAGGAGCTGAACGCTGCTTTTTTGCAGGTGTTAGGTTTTTTTTCAGCTCAAACAGCCCCATTGTTTCCTATGGGAGAATCGTGCACGAGCACGTTTTTGAGGCTGGCCGCGTCCGTAAGCAACTCTGGTATCGAGAGTTGCATTTGCGGTAAAAATGCTCTACGCTCCTTTTTTGGAGCCTAACGCAGCATTTTTTTGAACTCTCGATACCAGAGTTAATTTTATGGTGCGGCCAGAAAAAAGCCTGCGGAGCGTTAACAGCCCATCTACCGCCAAACTCCAAATCTAGGCCTAAGTTTGTAGTCTCCTGTGTTGAACATAAACCAATGGAGTAGATGGTTTATCATTTCTGTTTTTCTACATAAATCCAAATTAAATCATTTTTTGAACCTGTATAATAAAAATGAATAATAAATTAGCTATATTATGTTATTTGGTAATTGACAAAGCAAAATTATGTACATGAAGAAAAATAATGTATGTCTATATATAGCTCATTTTTAATCCATGAATGTGTCATGAAACAAAGCTAATATGTCAAGTATGATTTAAAATGTCATAACTTGAGGAAGCATGTCATCTAGATTTCTAAAATTTCAAAATTTATATGACAATTTAAAAACCAGAATGCAAGCAGAATGCGTAAATTAAAGCTGAAGCTCACTTTACATTTCACATCTGTGATGCGGATATGTGTAAGCTGAAGACATGTTAAAATGAATAAAAGTGAAGTTCTCAAAAATATGAAAAGACAAGTCAGTAAATAGTATTCACTTTCTGGCTGGATGATGAATAGTGCAGCTAAGTTCCAATGAGCATTCCATGTTAAACATTATTAATAAAGCTTATACATTTGAAAAAAAATTAAATTTTGCAGATTACTTTGATCTGGTCACTACAAACCCCTGAGAACTTGAAGTAAATCAATTTAGTACTTTTTGAGTTATTAAACTGTGAAAATCCAACACTTCAATAAGGCTATGTGAATATTTTTAGACAAACGTGGAATGAAAAGCACCAATCTTCATGAATTTTGGCTTGTAGATAAATGTCATCTTAGTTTATATATATATATATATATATATATATATATATATATATATATAGATATATATATATATATATAGATATATATATATATATATATATATATAGCTTAAAAAATCCTGGTGAATGCAAAGCAAAATTGTTATGCTGATTTAAAATAGCTATTTTGAGTTTAGAAAATTTAAGTTGTATAGCTTTGTGAACTGTACAGACTGACTGATTAACTAACAGACATTGGAAGTTTAAAACTCAGCCTTCTTTGTAACTACAGCCCCTAAATGTGAATTTATGTATCCTAGAAAAATACAAAGGCTTTTCATGATGATAAAGACCATTAGACAGGGAACGTTAAAGTTTGATAATTAGAGGAGCTAATTAGAGAACAGAGATTTGTTTTTATAAATGTTTTAAGCAAAAACACATTTGGTTGAACATATTTTGCATCAATGGTGGTTTAATAGTCAGCTTCTATATATGATAAAACTATAAAATGCAAAAAGGATTGGCTAAGTGGCCAAATAGAAATACCCACTGAACAGCACAAGTTCAAGGACCCATGAAGGCAAGTACTCTTTTTCATTTTTAACTTTAATAATAATGTATCATAACTCATTGAGTAATGACAAGTCATTAAAAATATATCTATATCTCATGCAATATAAATGGTTGTGTTTAATGTAATGTCCATCCATTTTACCATATCTTAAGTTCTTATTTTTGTCAGTTAAAAGCTGGTTATCCATGCTTTTTGTGTTCTGTATATTATTTTCATTTGTAAATGTAATATTGAGATATATATATATATATATATATATATATATATATATATATATATATATAAATCAGTATAAAGTACATCTCTTTCTTTTGTTTCCCAATTTCAAATAACTTTTCTTGGTAAAAATTCAAGATTTATTCAGCTAGGGTCCGTCTGACAGTTCCCTCTTGATCTTCTAAAAAAGCTTGATTTGAATCAATGTGCAGTGGTTCTCCAGCTCTGAATACAAATAAAAAAATGAGTTAATACAACAAATCCATAGATGTGGGATTGTTTGCATAGATGAAACCTGGGTCAAAGAAGGTTAAATTGAGCTTGAAGTAATATTAGAAGGTGAATATTAATGGCATTTTAATCGTTTGATTCATATAAATAGGAATGATCACAAGAGGCAGATCATCCCAGATAAAGTTTGACTTCAACATACAAAATGTATAGGGTGAGATATGTAAGGAGCTCCTATAGGTGTGTTTGTGCACAGCTAAAAATATATTTAAAAAAAAATAGCTTAAGCTGAGAGTCCATTTATCTTCATAAATATATGTTACAGGATATATAGATAATGTTATTAAGGATAAAATTAAATTAAACAAAAATGAAAAGATTTTGTAAAAAACATAAATCTTCTTTTCTTCCATAATTTTCAGTTACAAATTCTTAAGACCACCCTATTATCATTCTGTTTAGACAACTGATAAATGTAAAATGAATTATTACTGATACCTGTTACCTGTGAGTAATCCAACTCATCTCATTGTACATATTTTATTACATCAGTAGAAGTTTAGTACTTATTGTACATCTTTATCACACTCCCAGACCAGCTAACCAGCTTACAAACTTTAAATCTAACATCTGACTCTCCCAGATTTGCAAACTAGCTTACAACATCACACTTACAGACCATCAAACCAGCACAGTTTTACATCTAACATCACACTCCCAGACCAGCAAACCAGCACAGCTTTAAATCTAACTTCAAACTCCCAGACCAGCAAACCAGCTTACAAGCTTTAAATCTAACATCACACTCCCAGATAGTGATGTTGCAAATAGTTCGCCGGAGAACAGTTCCCGGCGAACATAGCTTGTTCGCCGCTGCGGGCGAACATATGCGATGTTCGATCGCCCCCTATTCGTCATCATTGAGGAAACCTTGACCCGGTATCTCACAGCCTTCAGACACATTTGAGCCAATCAGCAGCAGACACTCCCTCACAGACCCTCCCAGCTCCAAGGCAGCAGCCATTTTAGATTCATTACAATCTTGCATTGTTAGTGAGAGGAGGTTTAGTGCTGCTGTTATTATAGGGAAATAGATAGCTAGGCTAGTGTATTTAGTGTCCACTACAGTCCTCAAGGACTCATCTAATCTCTGCTGTAAGGACAGCACCCCAAAAAGCCCTTTTTAGGGCTAGAACTTCAGCCCAAAAAGCCCTTTTTAGGGCTAGAACTTCAGTCATTTTTTTTGTTTTTTTTTTGTAATTCTTGTTTTGTTTTTTTTATATAAAGTTTTTATTGAACAGGTTAATAAAACATGACAGGAGATACACAGTACATGATACAATAGCATACTATTGAATTCCATCCGGCTGCAATTATAGATTATGAACATGCGGTTTCTACTGTGAATCAATAAGGACAAAAAATTGCATATAAACAACATAGGCCTCTGAATAGGCCAACCTTAGTATCTGTCCATCTGTAGTTGAGGAAACCCTTTTTTACAATGATTAGATAAAAGAAAAAGAAGAGAAAAAAAGAAAGAAAGAAAAGGAAAAGAAGAGGAAAAACAGAGCGATGGAGAAGGAATGAAGAAATAGCAAGAAAAAGAGGGGAAGAAACATAGGGAGAGAAGAAGGAAAAAGAGGGGAGATCCAGAAGGGTGGGGAATGAGGTAATCTCTCTATTATTACCTGTCTTATAATATAGTGCATCATCATTGGGTGGGAGCCCAAGTAAGGTCAATATTATGTTGGTACCTGCAGTGATTCCCAATAGAGTTTTATATTTTGTTTAAGATAGGAGTATTCTTCGAAAAGAATGAGTTCTTGTGTTCTAGCTGCCCATTCCGTAATCGTTGGAATAGTTTGGGATTTCCACTTTCTGGCAATTAGGGATTTTGCTCCGTTTACACAAATTTGAAGTAGGGAAAGTCTAAGTTTGCAGGGG
Organism: Bombina bombina; assembly: GCF_027579735.1. Lineage (NCBI taxonomy): Eukaryota > Metazoa > Chordata > Amphibia > Anura > Bombinatoridae > Bombina > Bombina bombina. The sequence continues at coordinate 1,099,865,760 of NC_069500.1, forward strand.
ATCCGAGGTCTAGCATTGAACAGTATAATCATTGGGTTAAAGTTAAATGTAATACCCAGTAACGGGTGTAATATCCTTTCTAAAGAGTCCCAGAAGGTCTGCAGGCTAGGGCACGACCACCATATGTGCGATAAAGTTCCATCACCTCCACATCCCCTCCAGCACAAGGGAGAAACCTCAGTGTATATCATTTTCAGTCATATACCACCTTGAAAGAATCTTATAGTAAATTTCAAGGATCTGGGGAGAGGACAATGTTCTGCCAGTAAATTCAAACAATTTATACCAGTATTCTGGTGTAATGTCTTGGTGCAATTCTTCCTGCCAGGATTGAGTATATGTCGGTAATGTTTTATGTACACAGTGGTCTATAATTCGCCTTGACAGAGCTAGAGTTCCTCTTGAGGTAGTGTCAGCTCTGCAAAGCACTTCGAATGGGGTGAGAGCGCATGTGAGCTGAGAGCTATGTGGGGAAACTCGCAGCAGGTTTTGCAATTGGGAGTATTTTAACCAGTTAGTAAATGTACCTTCCAGAACTTCAGACAAGTCCTGTCTCGGCCTAAGTTTCCCCTGGGAAAGAAAGTCTACCAGTGGAGATGAAAACCCCAGCTCTTTATAGTGTATGTCCCCCATTGAAAGATGCATGCCTAATAGCAATTCAGTATTTTGGAAAATTGGTGTCATAGGCGAGTTGGATGTGGATATGCCTTTTATGTGGTTAATTATTGTGTCCCAGGTACGAAAAATGTGCCAATAAAGAGGGGATGATCTAGCTTTGGTTGGGCGATATTTGTCCTGTAGCCAGCAAATTGGGCCTACTCTGGGAGTTTTCAAGATATGCGTGTCCAGAGGGATCCACGCCTTGTCTTGAGAGCTAGTGTGCCAATTTAGTATACGTTGTAGTACGTTAGCTTGATAGTATCAGAGTATATGGGGAGTTCCCAACCCACCATCTCTCCTGGATCTATATAGATTTTGCCTAGCCACTCTCGGTTTTCGTCCTCCCCATATAAAACCGTTGAGAATAGATTGAAGCTGGCGAAGATAGGCATGGGGGAGGTGAATAGGGATGGTCTGCAATAAGTAAAGTATTCAAGGCAACAATGACATTTTCGTAATTTGATTTCTGCCCCACCAAGAGAAATATTTATTTCGCCAAGACTGACAGTCCCTTGATATCTCTTGTAAGAGCGGTGTGTAGTTGGATTTAAATAGGGATGCCAGTCGTCACTATTTAGTTGATATGGACAGACCTGGGTAAGATTTGAGAACCTATGGGCATTCATTGTGATGTTTAAAATGTTAGATTTCTGGTTATTGATCAGGAAGTGGGAAAGGTTCCCGAAACGGCGAAATTCGGTCAGTACGGCCGGGAGAGATATACTAGGATTAGATAAGGACAACAGTATGTCATCAGCATATAGGCTTATTTTATAATTGTTGGGGCCGACGGCTATCCCGGTGATGTTATTATTTAGCCTAATGTGGGATGCTAGGGGTTCCATTGCAATAGCAAATAATAACGGGGACAATGAGCACCCCTGCCGTGTACCATTATTTATTTGGAATGATTCTGACAGTATGCTATTTACCCTGATTCTAGCTGTGGGATTACTATATAGACTAAATATCCTGTTAATCAATTTATCCCCGAACCCATATCCAGACAATACCGAACGAAGGTATACTCAGTTCATCCTATCGAACGCTTTTTCCTCGTCGGTTGAGGCCAGGACCATCTCAATATTAGAGGTTGTAGCAAAATCAATCAAATGAAGCGTCCTAATCGTATTATCCCTGGCCTCCCGACGCGGAATAAAGCCAGCCTTATCTGTGTGGATAAGATGAGGCAACAGCGCACCGAGTCTAGTTGCCAGAATCTTGGCATATATCTTAGCATCCGTATTTATCAGGGAGATAGGCCTGTAACTACCCAGTTCAAGTGGGGATTTCCCTGTTTTATGAATTAATGTAATATGGGCCAATAAAAAATCTGTGGAAAAAGATCCGTTTTCGTCTATTGAATTAAATAATCTGTGCAGATGTGGCAGTAATATATGTTTAAATGTTTTGTAATACAAATTGGTAAAACCGTCAGGCCCCGGGCTTTTTTGTGTTGGCAGAGATTCAATGGCCTTTATGATTTCCATAGGGGCAATGGGTTCATCTAAGCCAGCGGCCTCCTCTTTCGAAATCTTAACTAAGTCAGCCTCCCTAATGTATTTATCCATATCGCTAGTCTCTTCGGAAGAGTCTATTGGTGGTAAATTATATAATTTACGATAGTAGTCATGAAATGTTGAGGCAATTGACTTACTATCTTGTCTCCTCACATTCTGCATTATATAGTTTTTGGACATAAGAGTTGAGCGTTCTTTGGCGCAAAGCACGGGCGAGAAGCCTTCCGGCTCTATTTCCCTCTGAGAAATACAATCTCTTTAGATAAAAAGCTTGTCTTTGGGCTTCTTTTTGTAAATGAGCATTAAACTTGCTTCTTGCAAGGGCAAGGTCTCGATTTATGATGGGATCTAAAGGGTGCTGGAAATGGGCCTGTTTGAGGGTTGATAAGTGGTGTTCAAGCGTTCTGTAATCTGCCTTCCTACGTTTAGTGAGAAATGCTTTGTGTTTAAGAAAAATGCCCCTTATCACTGCCTTGTGTGCATCCCATAGGGTATTGGGAGAAATAGAGTCAGTCATATTAATTCTAAAATACTCATTCAGGGCTTTAGAGATTTGTTCTGTAAATATTGGGTCTTTTAAAAGTGTTTCATCCAGTCTCCAGATGTATTGGGAGAGTGGAGCCGAGGGCCAAGCAACGGTGAGCATGACCATAGAATGGTCCGACCAGGGAGTTAGGGAAATAGTGGCAGAGTCTATGATGTGTAAGCTAAATTGGTTTACTAAAATGTAATCTATCCTAGACCAGGACCTATTCGGGTGTGAGTAAAATGTGAACTCTTTCTTCTGGGGATGTTGCAACCTCCACACGTCTACCAGGGAGTGGGCTGATAAATTGGTGTTAATGCTTTGTAATGTGGATATGGGGACACCGCTCCGTCCATGAGAGCAGTCAAGCAGAGGTGATAGAGCTACATTAAAGTCGCCTGCACAAATAACAATTCCCCTAGCAGTGGGCAAACAGCTGTCCAAGGTCTGCCTAAAAAACTTAGCTTGTGCTGTATTGGGGGCATACACATTTACCAGCGTAACTGTTTGGTTATATAGGGTGCCCTGTAAAATATGGAGCCTGCCCTCCTTTTCCTGTTTTTTGGTAGTTAGTTGAAACGGTAATCTCCTATTAAAAAGAATACCTACTCCGTTTGTTTTACTGTCATTGTGAGAGAAATAGCTAAGAGGGTATGTGCTGGAGGAGAATGCGGGAGCCCCCTCTCGACTAAAGTGTGTCTCCTGAACAAAGATAATGTCGCCCCCCAGCCTGCGAAACCAATTCAGGGCTACTGATCTTTTTGTTGGGGAATTGAGGCCCTTCACGTTTTGGGAGAAAATTTTCAGTTTAGGAAGGGACATAATAATCTAAGGTTCTGAGCAGCATAGAGGGTCTAGGACATACTGGAGATGAGGGGTGTAACTGCATGTCAATAGATTCCCATCCCTGGTGTGGGGGGTACTTACTGCGTAATCGTACTTCTAGTGTCCAAACATGATGTGCATGACTGGTACATAAAATATAACAGATAATACAGAGAATGGTATGTCGAAAGATCTTCTGGGGGTAGAGAAAAAGGTAGTTATTGAGAAGAAGAGAGAGAAGAAGAGGAAGAAAAAGTAAGTAAATAACGAGAAACAAAAATCTTACAGTAAAATACAAAACTAACCTACCTAGAACAATTGTAAGTGGCTCAAAAACATTGAGCTGTAGGTCAGGGCTAATACTGTTCTGTTTTAAATGCAAACAAACAGGAGAACATAACATTCTTAACTAATACAATCTCCATCTACTTGAAGCTTACTACTATCTAGCAGTGCAGAGCCAACATTAGAAGTGCAAGACTAACATAACCAAACATTGTAAAAATAAAACTGCAACGAACATCACATTGTGGCTTCCATTTTCAAAGCCTATCTTCAGGGTCTCATAGTGAGACTTTTACCAGAATTAGGGTCATCTAGCAATGCCAGATAGAGACAGATAGGAGGTATTGGGTCATCATACCGCCTTGGCAAAAAGTATTTTCTATCTTATAAAGCTGTGTCCATCTACTACTATTTCCACATAGTCATCCATGTGTAGCGAGTATCATTCATGAATGAATCGCCCCCAGGGGAGCAACAAGGTAAGATAAAAAGGAAACACCTTTCCTGGTGCAAAGTGGTGGGAAAAGTTCAGATAGAAACTAAAGAACCTCAGGTAGGTGTTTGTTGAGCATCATCTTGGCCTAGGATAGGGATAGCAACAGTCTTGTCTTTTCACAGCCTTTTCCGATTGACTGTTGTCCAGCCAAATCTTTGAGGTCTGGGGGTATGGGTGTCCTGTTGATCATGGTCAGGCTTGGACTTATTAAGTTTGGGTAGGGCAGGTAAAACGTTGCCCCCTGTTATCCAGATCTTCTACATGGGTTTGAAGGTTGTCTATAGTGACACTCTGCTGGTATGCCTGTCTGGAAAGTAGTTCAAGCTCTGAGTTGATATGGTCAGATCCTTCCTCCAAATATTCCATTCTATAACCTAGGTCATTGATGTCCTTCCTGACCTCTTTAAGGCCATCCTTTATGAGTTGACTGACCTGTGATAGCAGAGCAGCAAAGTCGTCCTTAGTAGGTAAAACATTTAAATCTGCTCTTGTGAGTGGTCTGGTATTCCTAGAGGACGCTTGTGATTGTATTGATTCATCAGAGTCACTCATGTTATCCTGCATTCCAGCTGCTGGCCCAGGGGTGACTTCTAAGGGCTTAAAAAATTATTTTAGCATAGATGGGTTTTGCGGGTTTTTTAGGCTCTTACTGCCTTTAGGTGCTTTCTTCTGTCCTTTAACAGACATCTCGCAGCTTATAGAGTAGGGGATGATGGGCTATTAAATCGGATTGAACTCCCTCTTAATCTCTAGGCCAAATGTATTCAGAGGTTTAGTAAGTCACAATGTGATTATAGATTGGTGTGTCCACCCACCACAAACTAGATTATATGTAGATGCTTCTTAGTCGGATTCCCCACTATCAGTATACATGCCGGAGACTCGTGGTATTAAATTTACAGTATGCGTTGTGCCTGGCCAATTAGTTTGCAGTGCAACATAGTTTACCTAGAGTGTAGCATGGTCAAATATGTGATCTAGCCAGTTCAAAGCTTATTCTAAACTTGTTCTAATGTACCATGTTTCAGCCCTTATTGGCTTGCTGAGTTCAGAATGTGCAGCGGTGATAACGAGGCCTTGCTGTAATTTGGGCCATCGGGGAGGGCAGGCCCTAATGGCGCACTACTCACTGTCTCAGTCGACGGCTCTCGTTCTTCTACAGGGCTGGTTCAGGTCCGGAACACCCTTCCCAAACCGCTCCGGGCAGGTATAGCAGCGGGTAGGAGTTGTGATGTGTCGCCTCACAGCCCGCAAAACAGCCCCCAAAACAGGCCTCCGTTATGTCCAGGTATGGCGACGGTTACCATCTGATATGTTGCGATGCGGTGCCGCTTTTCAGTGTCAGATAAAGCACAAGGGCACTATTAAATAGCTGACCCGTAGATTGTTGTGGAGGTAGATCAGCTTTTTATGCTCCTAAATCAGCTTTTTTAGCCCTGACAAACACGGAGCTCACTCATGTGCGTCCTCTATGATGAGCTGCTAGCTCCGCCTCCTTTTTTTGTAATTCTATTTCCATTTGCCTGGCTGTCAGCCTGTGTGTGAGAGGCTCACAGCATATACTGTGATTAGTGCCACCACTGATATCTGCTTAACATTAGTGTAAATTTAAACAAAAAAACTTTTAAATCATTTTGCTAGTATAATCTAATTTCATTTTCTATCAGGTCTGTGTGTCAGGCTCACACAGCATATACTGTGGTTAATTGCTGTACCAAACACCACTCATATCTGCTTAACATTATTGTAAATTTTAAAAAAAAACTTTTAAATCATTTTGCTAGTGTAATCTAATTTCATTTTCTATCAGGCCTGTGTGTCAGGCTCACACAGCATATACTGTGGTTAATTGCTGTGCCAGCCAGCACTCATATCTGCTTAACATTATTGTAAATTTAAACAAAAAAACTTTTAAATCATTTTGCTAGTGTAATCTTATTTCATTTTCTATCAGGCTTGTGTGTCAGGCTCACACAGCATATACTGTGGTTAATTGCTGTACCAGCCACCACTCATATCTGCTTAACATTATTGTAAATTTAAACAAAAAAACTTTTAAATCATTTTGCTAGTGTAATCTAATTTCATTTTCTATCAGGCCTGTGTGTCAGGCTCACACAGCATATACTGTGGTTAATTGCTCTCTGCCACCACTGATATTTGCTTAACAATAATTAGTGTAAATTTAAACAAAAAATTTTTTTAAATCATTTTGCTAGTGTAATCTAATTTCATTTTCTATCAGGCCTGTGTGTCAGGCTCACACAGCATATACTGTGGTTAATTGCTGTGCCTGCCACCACTCATATCTGCTTAACATTATTGTAAATTTAAACAAAAAAACTTTTTAATCATTTTGCTAGTGTAATCTTATTTCATTTTCTATCAGGCCTGTGTGTCAGGCTCACACAGCATATACTGTGGTTAATTGCTGTGCCAGACCACCACTCATATCTGCTTAACATTATCGTAAATTTAAACAAATAAACTTTTAAATCATTTTGCTAGTGTAATCTAATTTCATTATCTATCAGGGCTGTGTGTCAGGCTCACACAGCATATACAGTGGGTAATTGCTCTCTGCCACCACTGATATTTGCTTAACAATAATTAGTGTAAATTTAAACAAAAAAATGTTTTAAATCATTTTGCTAGTGTAATCTAATTTCATTTTCTATCAGGCCTGTGTGTCAGGCTCACACAGCATATACTGTGGTTAATTACTGTGCCAGCCACCACTCATATCTGCTTAACATTATTGTAAATTTAAACAAAAAAACTTTTAAATCATTTTGCTAGTGTAATCTAATTTCATTTTCTATCAGGCCTGTGTGTCAGGCTCACACAGCATATACTGTGGTTAATTGCTGTGCCAGACCACCACTCATATCTGCTTAACATTATTGTAAATTTAAAAAAAAAACTTTTAAATCATTTTGCTAATGTAACCTAATTTCATTTTCTATCAGGCCTGCGTGTGAGGCTCACACAGCATATACTGTGGTTAATTGCTGTGCCAGCTACCACTCATATCTGCTTAACATTATTGTAAATTTAAACAAAAAAAACTTTAAATCATTTTGCTAATGTAATCTAATTTCATTTTCTATCAGGCCTGTGTGTAAGGCTCACACAGCATATACTATGTTTAATTGTTCTGTGCCAGCCACCACTAATATCTGCTTAACAATCATTAGTGTAAATTTAAACAAAAAAACTTTTAAATCATTTTGCTAGTGTAATCTAATTTAATTTTCTATCAGGCCTGTGTGTCAGGATCACACAGCATATACTGTGGTTAATTGCTCTGTGCCACCACTGATATCTGGTGTAACATTAGTGTAAAATTAATAAAAAAAACTTTTACATCATTTGGCTAGTGTAATCTAATTTCTATCAGGCCTGTGTGTCACGCTCACACAGCATATATTGTGGTTAATTGCTGTGCCAGCCACCACTCATATCTGCTTAACATTATTCTAAATTTAAAAAAAAAACTTTTAAATAATTTTGCTAGTGTAATCTAATTTCATTTTCTATCAGGCCTGTGTGTCAGGCTCACACAGCATATACTGTGATTAATTGCTCTGTGCCACCACTGATATCTGGTGTAACATTAGTGTAAAATTAATAAAAAAAAAACTTTTACATCATTTGGCTAGTGTAATCTAATTTCTATCAGGCCTGTGTGTCAGGCTCACACAGCATATACTGTGGTTAATTGCTGTGCCAGCCACCACTCATATCTGCTTAACATTATTCTAAATTTTTTAAAAAACTTTTAAATCATTTTGCTAGTGTAATCTAATTTCATTTTCTATCAGGCCTGTGTGTCAGGCTCACACAGCATATACTGTGGTTAATTGCTGTGCCAGCCACCACTCATATCTGCTTAACATTATTGTAAATTTAAACAAAAAAACTTTTTAATCATTTTGCTAGTGTGATCTTATTTCATTTTCTATCAGGCCTGTGTGTCAGGCTCACACAGCATATACTGTGGTTAATTGCTGTGCCAGCCACCACTCATATCTGCTTAACATTATCGTAAATTTAAACAAATAAACTTTTAAATCATTTTGCTAGTGTAATCTAATTTCATTATCTATCAGGCCTGTGTGTCAGGCTCACACAGCATATACAGTGGGTAATTGCTCTCTGCCACCACTGATATTTGCTTAACAATAATTAGTATAAATTTAAACAAAAATATTTTTTAAATCATTTTGCTAGTGTAATCTAATTTCATTTTCTATCAGGCCTGTGTGTCAGGCTCACACAGCATATACTGTGGTTAATTGCTGTGCCAGCCACCACTCATATCTGCTTAACATTATTGTAAATTTAAACAAAAAAACTTTTAAATCATTTTGCTAGTGTAATCTAATTTCATTTTCTATCAGGCCTGTGTGTCAGGCTCACACAGCATATACTGTGGTTAATTGCTGTGCCAGCCACCACTCATATCTGCTTAACATTATTGTAAATTTAAACAAAAAAACTTTTAAATAATTTTACTAGTGTAATCTAATTTCATTTTCTATCAGGCCTGTGTGTCAGACTCACACAGCATATACTGTGGTTAATTGCTCTCTGCCACCACTGATATCTGCTTAACAATCATTAGTGTAAATCTAAACAAAACATTTTTTAAATCATTTTGCTAGTGTAATCTAATTTCATTTTCTATCAGGCCTGTGTGTCAGGCTCACACAGCACATACTGTGGTTAATTGCTGTGCCAGACCACCACTCATATCTGCTTAACATTATTGTAAATTTAAAAAAAAAACTTTTAAATCATTTTGCTAGTGTAATCTAATTTCATTTTCTATCAGGCCTGTGTGTCAGGCTCACACAGCATATACTGTGGTTAATTGCTGTGCCAGCCAGCACTCATATCTGCTTAACATTATCGTAAATTTAAACAAAAAAACTTTTAAATCATTTTGCTAGTGTAATCTTATTTCATTTTCTATCAGGCTTGTGTGTCAGGCTCACACAGCATATACTGTGGTTAATTGCTGTACCAGCCACCACTCATATCTGCTTAACATTATTGTAAATTTAAACAAAAAAACTTTTAAATCATTTTGCTAGTATAATCTAATTTCATTTTCTATCAGGCCTGTGTGTCAGGCTCACACAGCATATACTGTGGTTAATTGCTCTCTGCCACCACTGATATTTGCTTAACAATAATTAGTGTAAATTTAAACAAAATTTTTTTTAAAATCATTTTGCTAGTGTAATCTAATTTCATTTTCTATCAGGCCTGTGTGTCAGGCTCACACAGCATATACTGTGGTTAATTACTGTGCCAGCCACCACTCATATCTGCTTAACATTATTGTAAATTTAAACAAAAAAACTTTTTAATCATTTTGCTAGTGTGATCTTATTTCATTTTCTATCAGGCCTGTGTGTCAGGCTCACACAGCATATACTGTGGTTAATTGCTGTGCCAGCCACCACTCATATCTGCTTAACATTATCGTAAATTTAAACAAATAAACTTTTAAATCATTTTGCTAGTGTAATCTAATTTCATTATCTATCAGGGCTGTGTGTCAGGCTCACACAGCATATACAGTGGGTAATTGCTCTCTGCCACCACTGATATTTGCTTAACAATAATTAGTGTAAATCTAAACAAAACATTTTTTAAATCATTTTGCTAGTGTAATCTAATTTCATTTTCTATCAGGCCTGTGTGTCAGGCTCACACAGCATATACTGTGGTTAATTGCTGTGCCAGACCACCACTCATATCTGCTTAACATTATTGTAAATTTAAAAAAAAAACTTTTAAATCATTTTGCTAATGTAACCTAATTTCATTTTCTATCAGACCTGCGTGTGAGGCTCACACAGCATATACTGTGGTTAATTGCTGTGCCAGCTACCACTCATATCTGCTTAACATTATTGTAAAGTTAAACAAAAAAACCTTTAAATCATTTTGCTAATGTAATCTAATTTCATTTTCTATCAGGCCTGTGTGTAAGGCTCACACAGCATATACTATGTTTAATTGTTCTGTGCCAGCCACCACTAATATCTGCTTAACAATCATTAGTGTAAATTTAAACAAAAAAACTTTTAAATCATTTTGCTAGTGTAATCTAATTTAATTTTCTATCAGGCCTGTGTGTCAGCATCACACAGCATATACTGTGGTTAATTGCTCTGTGCCACCACTGATATCTGGTGTAACATTAGTGTAAAGTTAATAAAAAAAACTTTTACATCATTTGGCTAGTGTAATCTAATTTCTATCAGGCCTGTGTGTCAGGCTCACACAGCATATACTGTGGTTAATTGCTGTGCCAGCCACCACTCATATCTGCTTAACATTATTCTAAATTTTTTAAAAAACTTTTAAATCATTTTGCTAGTGTAATCTAATTTCATTTTCTATCAGGCCTGTGTGTCAGGCTCACACAGCATATACTGTGGTTAATTGCTGTGCCAGCCACCACTCATATCTGCTTAACATTATTGTAAATTTAAACAAAAAAACTTTTAAATCATTTTGCTAATGTAATCTAATTTCATTTTCTATCAGGCCTGTGTGTAAGGCTCACTCAGCATATACTGTGGTTAATTGCTCTGTGTCAGCCACCACTCATATCTGCTTAACAATCATTAGTGTAAATTTAAACAAAAAAATACTTTTAAATCATTTTGCTAGTGTAATCTAATTTCATTTTCTATCAGGCCTGTGTGTCAGGCTCACACAGCATATACTGTGGTTAATTGCTGTGCCAGCCACCACTCATATCTGCTTAACATTATTGTAAATTTAAACATTTTTTTTTTTTTAAATCATTTTGCTAGTGTAATCTAATTTCATTTTCTATCAGTCCTGTGTGTCAGGCTCACACAGCATATACTGTGGTTAATTGTTCTCTGCCACCACTGATATCTGCTTAACAATCATTAGTGTAAATTTAAACAAATTTTTTTTTAAATCATTTTGCTAGTGTAATCTAATTTCATTTTCTATCAGGCCTGTGTGTCAGGCTCACACAGCATATACTGTGGTTAATTGCTGTGCCAGCCATCACTCATATCTGCTTAACATTATTGTAAATTTAAACAAAAAAACTTTTAAATCATTTTTCTAGTGTAATCTAATTTAATTTTCTCTCAGGCCTGTGTGTCAGGCTCACACAGCATATACTGTGGTTAATTGCTCTCTGCCACCACTGATATCTGCTTAACAATAATCAGTGTACATTTAAACAATTTTTTGTTTTAAATCATTTTGCTAGTGTAATCTAATTTCATTTTCTATAAGGCCTGTGTGTCAGGCTCACACAGCATATACTGTGGTTAATTGCTGTGCCAGCCACCACTCATATCTGCTTAACATTATTGTAAATTTAAACAAAAAAACCTTTAAATCATTTTGCTAATGTAATCTAATTTCATTTTCTATCAGGCCTGTGTGTAAGGCTCACACAGCATATACTATGTTTAATTGTTCTGTGCCAGCCACCACTAATATCTGCTTAACAATCATTAGTGTAAATTTAAACAAAAAAACTTTTAAATCATTTTGCTAGTGTAATCTAATTTAATTTTCTATCAGGCCTGTGTGTCAGGATCACACAGCATATACTGTGGTTAATTGCTCTGTGCCACCACTGATATCTGGTGTAACATTAGTGTAAAATTAATAAAAAAAACTTTAACATCATTTGGCTAGTGTAATCTAATTTCTATCAGGCCTGTGTGTCACGCTCACACAGCATATACTGTGGTTAATTGCTGTGCCAGCCACCACTCATATCTGCTTAACATTATTCTAAATTTTAAAAAAGACTTTTAAATCATTTTGCTAGTGTAATCTAATTTCATTTTCTATCAGGCCTGTGTGTCAGGCTCACACAGCATATACTGTAATTAATTGCTCTGTGCCACCACTGATATCTGGTGTAACATTAGTGTAAAATTAATAAAAAAAAACTTTTACATCATTTGGCTAGTGTAATCTAATTTCTATCAGGCCTGTGTGTCAGGCTCACACAGCATATACTGTGGTTAATTTCTGTGCCAGCCACCACTCATATCTGCTTAACATAATTGTAAATTTAAACAAAAAAACTTTTAAATCATTTTGCTAATGTAATCTAATTTCATTTTCTATCAGGCCTGTGTGTCAGGCTCACACAGCATATACTGTGGTTAATTGCTGTGCCAGCCACCACTCATATCTGCTTAACATTATTGTAAATTTAAACAAAAAAACTTTTAAATCATTTTGCTAATGTAATCTAATTTCATTTTCTATCAGGCCTGTGTGTAAGGCTCACTCAGCATATACTGTGGTTAATTGCTCTGTGTCAGCCACCACTCATATCTGCTTAACAATCATTAGTGTAAATTTAAACAAAAAAAGACTTTTAAATCATTTTGCTAGTGTAATCTAATTTCATTTTCTATCAGGCCTGTGTGTCAGGCTCACACAGCATATACTGTGATTAATTGCTCTGTGCCACCACTGATATCTGGTGTAACATTAGAGTAAAATTAATAAAAAAAAACTTTTACATCATTTGGCTAGTGTAATCTAATTTCTATCAGGCCTGTGTGTCAGGCTCACACAGCATATACTGTGGTTAATTGCTGTACCAGCCACCACTCATATCTGCTTAACATTATCGTAAATTTAAACAAATAAACTTTTAAATAATTTTGCTAGTGTAATCTAATTTCATTATCTATCAGGGCTGTGTGTCAGGCTCACACAGCATATACAGTGGGTAATTGCTCTCTGCCACCACTGATATTTGCTTAACAATAATTAGTGTAAATCTAAACAAAACATTTTTTAAATCATTTTGCTAGTGTAATCTAATTTCATTTTCTACCAGGCCTGTGTGTCAGGCTCAGACAGCATATACTGTGGTTAATTGCTGTGCCAGACCACCACTCATATCTGCTTAACATTATTGTAAATTTAAAAAAAAAACTTTTAAATCATTTTGCTAATGTAACCTAATTTCATTTTCTATCAGACCTGCGTGTGATGCTCACACAGCATATACTGTGGTTAATTGCTGTGCCAGCTACCACTCATATCTGCTTAACATTATTGTAAATTTAAACAAAAAAACCTTTAAATCATTTTGCTAATTTAATCTAATTTCATTTTCTATCAGGCCTGTGTGTAAGGCTCACACAGCATATACTATGTTTAATTGTTCTGTGCCAGCCACCACTAATATCTGCTTAACAATCATTAGTGTAAATTTAAACAAAAAAACTTTTAAATCATTTTGCTAGTGTAATCTAATTTAATTTTCTATCAGGCCTGTGTGTCAGCATCACACAGCATATACTGTGGTTAATTGCTCTGTGCCACCACTGATATCTGGTGTAACATCAGTGTAAAATTAATAAAAAAGACTTTTACATCATTTGGCTAGTGTAATCTAATTTCTATCAGGCCTGTGTGTCACGCTCACACAGCATATACTGTGGTTAATTGCTGTGCCAGCCACCACTCATATCTGCTTAACATTATTCTAAATTTAAAAAAAAACACCTTTAAATCATTTTGCTAGTGTAATCTAATTTCATTTTCTATCAGGCCTGTGTGTCAGGCTCACACAGCATATACTGTGATTAATTGCTCTGTGCCACCACTGATATCTGGTGTAACATTAGTGTAAAATTAATAAAAAAAAACTTTTACATCATTTGGCTAGTGTAATCTAATTTCTATCAGGCCTGTGTGTCAGGCTCACACAGCATATACTGTGGTTAATTGCTGTGCCAGCCACCACTCATATCTGCTTAACATTATTCTAAATTTTTTAAAAAACTTTTAAATCATTTTGCTAGTGTAATCTAATTTCATTTTCTATCAGGCCTGTGTGTCAGGCTCACACAGCATATACTGTGGTTAATTGCTGTGCCAGCCACCACTCATATCTGCTTAACATTATTGTAAATTTAAACAAAAAAACTTTTAAATCATTTTGCTAATGTAATCTAATTTCATTTTCTATCAGGCCTGTGTGTAAGGCTCACTCAGCATATACTGTGGTTAATTGCTCTGTGTCAGCCACCACTCATATCTGCTTAACAATCATTAGTGTAAATTTAAACAAAAAAATACTTTTAAATCATTTTGCTAGTGTAATCTAATTTCATTTTCTATCAGGCCTGTGTGTCAGGCTCACACAGCATATACTGTGATTAATTGCTCTGTGCCACCACTGATATCTGGTGTAACATTAGTGTAAAATTAATAAAAAAAAACTTTTACATCATTTGGCTAGTGTAATCTAATTTCTATCAGGCCTGTGTGTCAGGCTCACACAGCATATACTGTGGTTAATTGCTGTGCCAGCCACCACTCATATCTGCTTAACATTATTCTAAATTTTTTTAAAAACTTTTAAATCATTTTGCTAGTGTAATCTAATTTCATTTTCTATCAGGCCTGTGTGTCAGGCTCACACAGCATATACTGTGGTTAATTACTGTGCCAGCCACCACTCATATCTGCTTAACATTATTGTAAATTTAAACAAAAAAACTTTTAAATCATTTTGCTAATGTAATCTAATTTCATTTTCTATCAGGCCTGTGTGTAAGGCTCACTCAGCATATACTGTGGTTAATTGCTCTGTGTCAGCCACCACTCATATCTGCTTAACAATCATTAGTGTAAATTTAAACAAAAAAATACTTTTAAATCATTTTGCTAGTGTAATCTAATTTCATTTTCTATCAGGCCTGTGTGTCAGGCTCACACAGCATATACTGTGGTTAATTGCTGTGCCAGCCACCACTCATATCTGCTTAACATTATTGTAAATTTAAACATTTTTTTTTTTTAAATCATTTTGCTAGTGTAATCTAATTTCATTTTCTATCAGGCCTGTGTGTCAGGCTCACACAGCATATACTGTGGTTAATTGTTCTCTGCCACCACTGATATCTGCTTAACAATAATTAGTGTAAATTTAAACAAATTTTTTTTTAAATCATTTTGCTAGTGTAATCTAATTTCATTTTCTATCAGGCCTGTGTGTCAGGCTCACACAGCATATACTGTGGTTAATTGCTGTGCCAGCCATCACTCATATCTGCTTAACATTATTGTAAATTTAAACAAAAAAACTTTTAAATCATTTTTCTAGTGTAATCTAATTTAATTTTCTCTCAGGCCTGTGTGTCAGGCTCACACAGCATATACTGTGGTTAATTGCTCTCTGCCACCACTGATATCTGCTTAACAATAATCAGTGTACATTTAAACAATTTTTTGTTTTAAATCATTTTGCTAGTGTAATCTAATTTCATTTTCTATCAGGCCTGTGTGTCAGGCTCACACAGCATATACTGTGGTTAATTGCTGTGCCAGCCACCACTCATATCTGCTTAACATTATTGTAAATTTAAACAAAAAAACCTTTAAATCATTTTGCTAGTGTAATCTAATTTAATTTTCTATCAGGCCTGTGTGTCAGGATCACACAGCATATACTGTGGTTAATTGCTCTGTGCCACCACTGATATCTGGTGTAACATTAGTGTAAAATTAATAAAAAAAACTTTTACATCATTTGGCTAGTGTAATCTAATTTCTATCAGGCCTGTGTGTCACGCTCACACAGCATATACTGTGGTTAATTGCTGTGCCAGCCACCACTCATATCTGCTTAACATTATTCTAAATTTTAAAAAAAACTTTTAAATCATTTTGCTAGTGTAATCTAATTTCATTTTCTATCAGGCCTGTGTGTCAGGCTCACACAGCATATACTGTGATTAATTGCTCTGTGCCACCACTGATATCTGGTGTAACATTAGTGTAAAATTAATAAAAAAAAACGTTTACATCATTTGGCTAGTGTAATCTAATTTCTATCAGGCCTGTGTGTCAGGCTCACACAGCATATACTGTGGTTAATTTCTGTGCCAGCCACCACTCATATCTGCTTAACATTATTGTAAATTTAAACAAAAAAACTTTTAAATCATTTTGCTAATGTAATCTAATTTCATTTTCTATCAGGCCTGTGTGTCAGGCTCACACAGCATATACTGTGGTTAATTGCTGTGCCAGCCACCACTCATATCTGCTTAACATTATTGTAAATTTAAACAAAAAAACTTTTAAATCATTTTGCTAATGTAATCTAATTTCATTTTCTATCAGGCCTGTGTGTAAGGCTCACTCAGCATATACTGTGGTTAATTGCTCTGTGTCAGCCACCACTCATATCTGCTTAACAATCATTAGTGTAAATTTAAACAAAAAAAGACTTTTAAATCATTTTGCTAGTGTAATCTAATTTCATTTTCTATCAGGCCTGTGTGTCAGGCTCACACAGCATATACTGTGGTTAATTGCTGTGCCAGCCACCACTCATATCTGCTTAACATTATTGTAAATTTAAACATTTTTTTTTTTAAATCATTTTGCTAGTGCAATCTAATTTCATTTTCTATCAGGCCTGTGTGTCAGGCTCACACAGCATATACTGTGGTTAATTGTTCTCTGCCACCACTGATATCTGCTTAACAATAATTAGTGTAAATTTAAACAAAAATTTTTTTAAATCATTTTGCTAGTGTAATCTAATTTCATTTTCTATCAGGCCTGTGTGTCAGGCTCACACAGCATATACTGTGGTTAATTGCTGTGCCAGCCATCACTCATATCTGCTTAACATTATTGTAAATTTAAACAAAAAAACTTTTAAATCAT
Organism: Bombina bombina; assembly: GCF_027579735.1. Taxonomy (NCBI): domain Eukaryota; kingdom Metazoa; phylum Chordata; class Amphibia; order Anura; family Bombinatoridae; genus Bombina; species Bombina bombina. Next base: position 1,099,882,807 of record NC_069500.1, read on the forward strand.
TTTTCTAGTGTAATCTAATTTAATTTTCTCTCAGGCCTGTGTGTCAGGCTCACAAAGCATATACTGTGGTTAATTGCTCTCTGCCACCACTGATATCTGCTTAACAATAATTAGTGTACATTTAAACAATTTTTTGTTTTAAATCATTTTGCTAGTGTAATCTAATTTCATTTTCTATCAGGCCTGTGTGTCAGGCTCACACAGCATATACTGTGGTTAATTGCTGTGCCAGCCACCACTCATATATGCTTAACATTTTTGTAAATTTAAAAAAAAAAACTTTTAAATCATTTTGCTGGTGTAATCTAATTTCATTTTCTATCAGGCCTGTGTGTCAGGCTCACACAGCATATACTGTGGTTAATTGCTGTGCCAGCCAGCACTCATATCTGCTTAACATTATTGTAAATTTAAACAAAAAAACTTTTAAATCATTTTGCTAGTGTAATCTTATTTCATTTTCTATCAGGCCTGTGTGTCAGGCTCACACAGCATATACTGTGGTTAATTGCTGTACCAGCCACCACTCATATCTGCTTAACATTATTGTAAATTTAAACAAAAAAACTTTTAAATCATTTTGCTAGTGTAATCTAATTTCATTTTCTATCAGGCCTGTGTGTCAGGCTCACACAGCATATACTGTGGTTAATTGCTCTCTGCCACCACTGATATTCGCTTAACAATAATTAGTGTAAATTTAAACAAATTTTTTTTTAAATCATTTTGCTAGTGTAATCTAATTTCATTTTCTATCAGGCCTGTGTTTCAGGCTCACACAGCATATACTGTGGTTAATTGCTGTGCCAGCCACCACTCATATCTGCTTAACATTATTGTAAATTTAAACAAAAAAACTTTTTAATCATTTTGCTAGTGTAATCTTATTTCATTTTCTATCAGGCCTGTGTGTCAGGCTTACACAGGATATACCGTGGTTAATTGCTGTGCCAGCCACCACTCATATCTGCTTAACATTATCGTAAATTTAAACAAATAAACTTTTAAATCATTTTGCTAGTGTAATCTAATTTCATTATCTATCAGGCCTGTGTGTCAGGCTCACACAGCATATACTGTGGTTAATTGCTCTCTGCCACCACTGATATTTGCTTAAAGGGACAGTATACACTCATTTTCATATAACTGCATGTAATAGACACTACTATAAAGAATAATATGCACAGATACTGATATAAAAATCCAGTATAAAACTGTTTAAAAACTTACTTAGAAGCTGTCACTTTGGCTCTGTTGAAAAGGTAGCTGGAAAGCCCACTGCAAGTGGCAAATAAGACACTCCCCCCCTCCCCCTTCTTTTGCATATGAAAAGACCCTTTACACAAACAGGAGCAAGCTGGAGTAGGTAGTCGAGCGTATTCACATAAAACTTTGGGGCTTGGTTAGGAGTCTGAAAATCAGAGCAATGTTATTTAAAAATAAGCAAAACTATACATTAATTAAAAAAAAAACCTTTATGGGCTATATAAATAGATTATCTACAAAACATTTATGCAAAGAAAAAATGAGTGTATAATGTCCCTTTAACAATAATTAGTGTAAATTTAAACAAAAATTTTTTTGAAATCATTTTGCTAGTGTAATCTAATTTCATTTTCTATCAGGCCTGTGTGTCAAGCTCACACAGCATACACTGTGGTTAATTGCTGTGCCAGCCACCACTCATATCTGCTTAACATTATGGTAAATTTAAACAAAAAAACTTTTAAATCATTTTGCTAGTGTAATCTAATTTCATTTTCTATCAGGCATGTGTGTCAGGCTCACACAGCATATACTGTGGTTAATTGCTGTGCCAGCCACCACTCATATCTGCTTAACATTATTGTAAAATTAATAAAAAAAAACTTTTAAATCATTTTACTAGTGTAATTTAATTTCATTTTCTATCAGGCCTGTGTGTCAGGCTCACACAGCATATACTGTGGTTAATTGTTCTCTGCCACCACTGATATCTTCTTAACAATAATTAGTGTAAATTTAAACAAAACATTTTTTAAATCATTTTGCTAGTGTAATCTAATTGCATTTTCTATCAGGCCTGTGTGTCAGGCTCACACGGCATATACTGTGGTTAATTGCTGTGCCAGCCACCACTCATATCTGCTTAACATTATTGTAAATTTAAACAAAAAAACTTTTAAATCGTTTTTCTAGTGTAATCTAATTTCATTTTCTAACAGGCATGTGTGTAAGGCTCACACAGCATATACTGTGGTTAATTGCTCTCTGCCACCACTGATATCTACTTAACAATAATTAGTGTAAATTTAAACAAATTTTTTTTAAATCATTTTGCTAGTGTAATCTAATTTAATTTTCTATCAGGCCTGTGTGTCAGGCTTACACAGCATATACTGTGGTTAATTGCTGTGCCAGCCACCACTCATATCTGCTTAACATTATTGTAAATTTAAACAAAAAAACTTTTAAATCATTTTTCTAGTGTAATCTAATTTCATTTTCTATCAGGCCTGTGTGTCAGACTCACACAGCATATACTGCGGTTAATTGCCTCTGCCACTACTGATATCTGGTGTAACATTAGTGTAAAATTAATAAAAAAAAACTTTTACATCATTTGGCTAGTGTAATCTAATTTCTATCAGGCCTGTGTGTCAGGCTCACACAGCATATACTGTGGTTAATTGCTGTGCCAGCCACCACTCATATCTGCTTAACATTATTCTAAATTTTTTAAAAAACTTTTAAATCATTTTGCTAGTGTAATCTAATTTCATTTTCTATCAGGCCTGTGTGTCAGGCTCACACAGCATATACTGTGGTTAATTGCTGTGCCAGCCACCACTCATATCTGCTTAACATTATTCTAAATTTTAAAAAAGACTTTTAAATCATTTTGCTAGTGTAATCTAATTTCATTTTCTATCAGGCCTGTGTGTCAGGCTCACACAGCATATACTGTGGTTAATTGCTCTGTGCCACCACTGATATCTGGTGTAACATTAGTGTAAAATTAATAAAAAAAAACTTTTACATCATTTGGCTAGTGTAATCTAATTTCTATCAGGCCTGTGTGTCACGCTCACACAGCATATACAGTGGTTAATTGCTGTGTCAGCCACCACTCATATATGCTTAACATTTTTGTAAATTTAAAAAAAAAAACTTTTAAATCATTTTGCTGGTGTAATCTAATTTCATTTTCTATCAGGCCTGTGTGTCAGGCTCACACAGCATATACTGTGGTTAATTGCTGTGCCAGCCACCACTCATATATGCTTAACATTTTTGTAAATTTAAAAAAAAAAACTTTTAAATCATTTTGCTGGTGTAATCTAATTTCATTTTCTATCAGGCCTGTGTGTCAGGCTCACACAGCATATACTGTGGTTAATTGCTGTGCCAGCCAGCACTCATATCTGCTTAACATTATTGTAAATTTAAACAAAAAAACTTTTAAATCATTTTGCTAGTGTAATCTTATTTCATTTTCTATCAGGCCTGTGTGTCAGGCTCACACAGCATATACTGTGGTTAATTGCTGTACCAGCCACCACTCATATCTGCTTAACATTATTGTAAATTTAAACAAAAAAACTTTTAAATCATTTTGCTAGTGTAATCTAATTTCATTTTCTATCAGGCCTGTGTGTCAGGCTCACACAGCATATACTGTGGTTAATTGCTCTCTGCCACCACTGATATTTGCTTAACAATAATTAGTGTAAATTTAAACAAATTTTTTTTTAAATCATTTTGCTAGTGTAATCTAATTTCATTTTCTATCAGGCCTGTGTTTCAGGCTCACACAGCATATACTGTGGTTAATTGCTGTGCCAGCCACCACTCATATCTGCTTAACATTATTGTAAATTTAAACAAAAAAACTTTTTAATCATTTTGCTAGTGTAATCTTATTTCATTTTCTATCAGGCCTGTGTGTCAGGCTTACACAGGATATACCGTGGTTAATTGCTGTGCCAGCCACCACTCATATCTGCTTAACATTATCGTAAATTTAAACAAATAAACTTTTAAATCATTTTGCTAGTGTAATCTAATTTCATTATCTATCAGGCCTGTGTGTCAGGCTCACACAGCATATACTGTGGTTAATTGCTCTCTGCCACCACTGATATTTGCTTAAAGGGACAGTATACACTCATTTTCATATAACTGCATGTAATAGACACTACTATAAAGAATAATATGCACAGATACTGATATAAAAATCCAGTATAAAACTGTTTAAAAACTTACTTAGAAGCTGTCACTTTGGCTCTGTTGAAAAGGTAGCTGGAAAGCCCACTGCAAGTGGCAAATAAGACACTCCCCCCCTCCCCCTTCTTTTGCATATGAAAAGACCCTTTACACAAACAGGAGCAAGCTGGAGTAGGTAGTCGAGCGTATTCACATAAAACTTTGGGGCTTGGTTAGGAGTCTGAAAATCAGAGCAATGTTATTTAAAAATAAGCAAAACTATACATTAATTAAAAAAAAAACCTTTATGGGCTATATAAATAGATTATCTACAAAACATTTATGCAAAGAAAAAATGAGTGTATAATGTCCCTTTAACAATAATTAGTGTAAATTTAAACAAAAATTTTTTTGAAATCATTTTGCTAGTGTAATCTAATTTCATTTTCTATCAGGCCTGTGTGTCAAGCTCACACAGCATACACTGTGGTTAATTGCTGTGCCAGCCACCACTCATATCTGCTTAACATTATGGTAAATTTAAACAAAAAAACTTTTAAATCATTTTGCTAGTGTAATCTAATTTCATTTTCTATCAGGCATGTGTGTCAGGCTCACACAGCATATACTGTGGTTAATTGCTGTGCCAGCCACCACTCATATCTGCTTAACATTATTGTAAAATTAATAAAAAAAAACTTTTAAATCATTTTACTAGTGTAATTTAATTTCATTTTCTATCAGGCCTGTGTGTCAGGCTCACACAGCATATACTGTGGTTAATTGTTCTCTGCCACCACTGATATCTTCTTAACAATAATTAGTGTAAATTTAAACAAAACATTTTTTAAATCATTTTGCTAGTGTAATCTAATTGCATTTTCTATCAGGCCTGTGTGTCAGGCTCACACGGCATATACTGTGGTTAATTGCTGTGCCAGCCACCACTCATATCTGCTTAACATTATTGTAAATTTAAACAAAAAAACTTTTAAATCGTTTTTCTAGTGTAATCTAATTTCATTTTCTAACAGGCATGTGTGTAAGGCTCACACAGCATATACTGTGGTTAATTGCTCTCTGCCACCACTGATATCTACTTAACAATAATTAGTGTAAATTTAAACAAATTTTTTTTAAATCATTTTGCTAGTGTAATCTAATTTAATTTTCTATCAGGCCTGTGTGTCAGGCTTACACAGCATATACTGTGGTTAATTGCTGTGCCAGCCACCACTCATATCTGCTTAACATTATTGTAAATTTAAACAAAAAAACTTTTAAATCATTTTTCTAGTGTAATCTAATTTCATTTTCTATCAGGCCTGTGTGTCAGACTCACACAGCATATACTGCGGTTAATTGCCTCTGCCACTACTGATATCTGGTGTAACATTAGTGTAAAATTAATAAAAAAAAACTTTTACATCATTTGGCTAGTGTAATCTAATTTCTATCAGGCCTGTGTGTCAGGCTCACACAGCATATACTGTGGTTAATTGCTGTGCCAGCCACCACTCATATCTGCTTAACATTATTCTAAATTTTTTAAAAAACTTTTAAATCATTTTGCTAGTGTAATCTAATTTCATTTTCTATCAGGCCTGTGTGTCAGGCTCACACAGCATATACTGTGGTTAATTGCTGTGCCAGCCACCACTCATATCTGCTTAACATTATTCTAAATTTTAAAAAAGACTTTTAAATCATTTTGCTAGTGTAATCTAATTTCATTTTCTATCAGGCCTGTGTGTCAGGCTCACACAGCATATACTGTGGTTAATTGCTCTGTGCCACCACTGATATCTGGTGTAACATTAGTGTAAAATTAATAAAAAAAAACTTTTACATCATTTGGCTAGTGTAATCTAATTTCTATCAGGCCTGTGTGTCACGCTCACACAGCATATACAGTGGTTAATTGCTGTGTCAGCCACCACTCATATCTGCTTAACATTATTCTAAAATTTTTTAAAAAAACTTTTAAATCATTTTGCTAGTGTAATCTAATTTCATTTTCTATCAGGCCTGTGTGTCAGGCTCACACAGCATATACTGTGGTTAATTGCTATGCCAGCCACCACTCATATCTGCTTAACATTATTGTAAATTTAAAAAAAAACCTTTTAAATAATTTTGCTAGTGTAATCTAATTTCATTTTCTATCAGGCCTGTGTGTCAGGCTCACACAGCATATAATGTGGTTAATTGCTGTGCCAGCCATATCTGCTTAACATTATTGTAAATTTAAACAAAAAAACTTTTAAATCATTTTGCTAATGTAATCTAATTTCATATTCTATCAGGCCTGTGTTTAAGGCTCACACAGCATATACTGTGGTTAATTGCTCTTTGCCAGCCACCACTCATATCTGCTTAACAATCATTAGTGTAAATTGAAACAAAAAAACTTTTAAATCATTTTCTAGTGTAATTTAATTTCATTTTCTATCAGGCCTGTGTGTCAGGCTCACACAGCATATACTGTGGTTAATTGCTCTGTGCCACCACTGATATCTGGTGTAACATTAGTGTAAAATTAATAAAAAAAAAACCTTTTACATCATTTGGCTAGTGTAATCTAATTTCTATCAGGCCTGTGTGTCAGGCTCACACAGCATATACTGTGGTTAATTGCTGTGCCAGCCACCACTCATATCTTCTTAACATTATTGTAAATTTAAAAAAAAAACTTTTAAATCATTTTGCTAGTGTAATCTAATTTCATTTTCTATCAGGCCTGCGTGTCAGGCTCACAAAGCATATACTGTGGTTAATTGCTGTGCCAGCCACCACTCATATCTGCTTAACATTATTGTAAATTTAAACAACACAACTTTTAAATCATTTTGCTAGTGTAATCTAATTTAATTTTCTATCAGGCCTGTGTGTCAGGCTCACACAGCATATACTGTGGTAAATTGCTCTCTGCCACCACTGATATCTGGTGTAACATTAGTGTAAAATAAAAAAATAAAAAACTTTTACATCATTTTGCTAGTGTAATCTAATTTAATTTTCCATCAGGCCTGTGTGTCAGGCCCACAGCATATACTGTGATTAATAGCTCTGTTTTCCACCACTTATATCTGGTGTAACATTAGTGTAAATTTAAAAAAAGTGCCAGCCTGTGTGTCAGGCTAACAGCATATACTGTGCCTACTTCCATCCTCAGTGCCACCACTCCTATCTGGTGTAACATTAGTTTAAATTTTGTAAAAAAATAACTTTTACATCAGTCTTCTAGTGTTATTTAATTTTAGTTGCCAGGCCAGCCTGCCACTAGTGCCAGCCTATGTGTCAGGCTGCCAGCACATACTGTGCCTACTTCTATCCTGAGTGCCACCACTCCTATCTGTTGTAATATTAGTGTAACTTTTTTTAAAAAACTTTTACATCAGTCTGCTAGTGTTATTTAATTGCAGTTGCCTGTCTGCCAGCGTGTGTGCCAGGCCCACTTTCCAACTAGTGCCACTAATCATATTTGTTATAACATTAGTGTAAATATTTAAAATAAAAACTTTTTTGACTGTGAATCATCAGTCTGCTAGTGCAATTGAATTGCAGTTGCCTGCCTGCCAGCGTGTGTGCCAGGCCAACTAGTGCCACCAATCATATTTGTTATAACAGTATTGTAAATATTAAAAATAAAAACTTTTTTGACTGAGAAACATCAGTCATCTAGTGTAATCTAATTGCAGTTGCCTTCCTCCCAGTGTTTGTGCCAGGCCCACTTGCTAACTAGTGCCACCAATCATATTTGTTATAACAGTAGTGTAAATATTTAAATTAAAAACTTTTTTGACTGTGAATCATCAGTCTGCTAATGCAATGGAATTGCAGTTGCCTGCCTGCCAGCGTGTGTGCCAGGCCCACTTGCCAACTAGTGCCACCAATCATATTTGTAATAACAGTATTGTAAATATTTCAAATAAAAAGTTTTTAGACTGTGAATCATCAGTCTGCTAGTGCAATTGAATTGCAGTTTCCTGCCTGCCAGCGTGTGTGCCAGGCCCACTAGCCAACTAGTGCCACCAATCATATTTGTTATAACAGTATTGTAAATATTTTAAATAAAAAAATTTTTGACAGTGAAACATCAGTCAGCTAGTGTAATCTAATTGCAGTTGCCTTCCTCCCAGGGTGTGTGCCAGGCCCACTTGCCAACTAGTGCCACCAATCATATTTGTTACAACAGCAGTGTAAATATTTTAAAAAATATATTTTTTGACTGTGAAACATCAGTCTGCTAGTGTAATCTAATTGAAGTTGCCTGCCTGCCAGCGTGTGTGCCAGGCCCACTTGCCAACTATTGCCACCAATCATATTTGTTATACTAGTTTTGAAAATATTTAAAATAAAAACTTTTTTGACTGTGAATCATCAGTCTGCTAGTGCAATTGAACTGCAGTGGCCTGCCTGCCATCGTGTGTGCCAGGCCCACTTGCCAACTAGTGCCACCAATCATATTTGTTATAACAGTATTGTAAATATTTAAAAAAAAAAAATTTTTGACAGTGAAACATCAGTCAGCTAGGGTAATCTAATTGCAGTTGCCTTCCTCCCAGCGTGTGTGCCAGGCCCACTTGCCAACTAGTGCCACCAATCATATTTGTTATAACAGTATTGTAAATATTTAAAATTAAAACTTTTTTGACTGTGAATCATCAGTCTGCTAGTGCACTTGAATTGCAGTTTCCTGCCTGCCAGCGTGTGTGCCAGGCCCACTAGCCAACTAGTGCCACCAATCATATTTGTTATAACAGTATTGTAAATATTTAAAATAAAAAAATTTTTGACAGTGAAACATCAGTCAGCTAGTGTAATCTAATTGCAGTTGCCTTCCTCCCAGCGTGTGTGCCAGGCCCACTTGCCAACTAGTGCCACCAATCATATTTGTTATAACAGTAGTGTAAATATTTTAAAAACTTTTTTTGACTGTGAAACATCAGTCTGCTAGTGTAATCTAATTGAAGTTGCCTGCCTGCCAGTGTGTGTGCCAGGCCCACTTGCCAACTATTGCCACCAATCATATTTGTTATACTAGTTTTGAAAATATTTAAAATAAAAACTTTTTTGACTGTGAATCATCAGTCTGCTAGTGCAATTGAACTGCAATTGCCTGCCTGCCAGCGTGTGTGCCAGGCCCACTTGCCAACTAGTGCCACCAATCATATTTGTTATAACAGTATTGTAAATATTTTAAAAAAAACTTTTTTTGACTGTGAAGCATCAGTCAGCTAGTGTAATCTAATTGCAGTTGCCTTAGTCCCAGCGTGTGTGCCAGGCCCACTTGCCAACTAGTGCCACCAATCATATTTGTTATAACAGTAGTGTAAATATTTACAATAAAAACTTTTTTGACTTTGAATCATCAGTCTGCTACTGCAATTGAATTGCAGTTGCCTGCCTGCCAGTGTGTGTGCCAGGCCCACTTGCCAACTAGTGCCACCAATCATATTTGTTATAACAGTATTGTAAATATTTTAAATAAAAACTTTTTTGACTGTGAATTATCAGTCTGCTAGTGCCATTGAATTGCAGTTGCCTGTCTGCCAGCGTGTGTGCCAGGCCCACTTGCCAACTAGTGCCACCAATCATATTTGTTATAACAGTAGTGTAAATGTTTTAAAAAAATAATTTTTGACTGTGAAACATCAGTCTGCTAGTGTAATCTAATTGAAGTTGTCTGCCTGCCAGTGTGTGTGCCAGGCCCACTTGCCAACTATTGCCACCAATCATATTTGTTATACTAGTTTTGAAAATATTTAAAATAAAAACTTTTTTGACTGTGAATCATCAGTCTGCTAATACAATTGAACTGCAATTGCCTGCCTGCCAGCGTGTGTGCCAGGCCCACTTGCCAACTAGTGCCACCAATCATATTTGTTATAACAGTAGTGTAAATATTTAAAATAAAAACTTTTTTGACTTTGAATCATCAGTCTGCTAGTGCAATTGAATTGCAGTTGCCTGCCTGCCAGTGTGTGTGCCAGGCCCACTTGCCAACTAGTGCCACCAATCATATTTGTTATAACAGTATTTTAAATATTTAAAAAAAAATTTAGACTGTGAAACATCAGTCTACTATAGTAATCTAATTGAAGTTGCCTACCTGCCAGCGTGTGTGCCAGTGCCACTTGCCAAGTTAGTGGCACCACTCATATTTGTTGTCACAGTACTTTTAATATTTAAAAAATAAACATTTTTGACTTTGAAACATCAGTCTGCTTTTTTGTGTCTGGCTCACAGTGTATACTGTGCCCACTTCCCAGTACCACCACTCATAATTTGTTTAATAGTATTGTAAGTGTACATTTTAAAAAAAAATGACAGGCAGAGGCAGGCCACCCCGCAGGTGCTGTCGTGGTCATGGTGCTGTGATTCCTTTAGACCCTACAACTATGCACAGTGTTGAGAGGCCAGGTGCCAGGGACGCAAAAAGTTCTGAGGAGGACCTAGTTGAATAGCTAACACAGGACACCCAATCTTCTACAGCTTCCGCTCCTAGTCCTAACCTTGATGCACCATCCACCTCCAGCTGTGCTTTGCGCACCTCTCAAGTGACCAGTGCCACTCGCCCGCCTGTCGCCACCACCAACACTAGCACCACAGCCGCTTCACTTGATCTGTCAGAGGAGTTATTGACACATCAGTTTCAAGAAATGAGTGATGCGCAACAATCATTGACAGAGGATGTAGATAACAGTGATATGTCTCAGTCAGGCAGCATTACAGACATGGACGTATGGTGTGATGATGATGATGATGATGTTGTACCCGCTGCTGCTTCCTTTGTTGATGTGTCAGATACAATTGAAGTGGTTGATGATGATGTGTCCATGGATGTCACGTGGGTGTCCGCTAGAAGAGAAGAAGAAGAGGGGGAAAGTTAACATGGGGAGACAGAGAGGAGGAGGAGGAGACGAGTTGGAAGCAGGGGGAGGTTGTCGCAAGGAGCTAGTGGCATAGTCAGACAGCATGCATCGGCACCCGGGGTCAGCCAGACAGCACGCCAATCAACGCATGCTGTTGACACCACCAGAATGCCATCATCGCAGAGCTCAGCAGTGTGGCATTTTTTGTGTGTCTGCCTCTGACAACAGCGATGCCATTTGCAACCTGTGCCAAAAGAAACTGAGTCGTGGGAAGTCCAACACCCACCTAGGTACAACTGCTTTGCGAAGGCACATAGTCTCACATCACAAATGCCGATGGGAAGAACACATGAGTAGAAGCAGCACACAAACTAAAAGCCGCCCTCCTCCTCCTGGTCCAGCATCTTCAGCCATGTCAACCACTGCTGTCCTCCTTGCCCCCTCTCAACCATCCTGCACTTAGTCTCTCTTACGTAGCAGTTCCTGGTCATCTGCCTACAGTCAGGTGTCTGTCAAGGACATGTTTGAGTGTAAGAAGCCAATTTCCCAAAGTCACCCCCTTGCCCGGCATCTGACAGCTGGCTTGTCTGAACTCTTAGCCCGCCAGTTTTTACAATACAAGCTGGTGGAGTCTGAGGCTTTCAAAAAAATTGTATCTATTGGGACACCGCAGTGGAAGGTACCTGGCCAAAATTTCTTTTCACAAAAGGCAATCCCAAACCTGTACTCGATTGTGCGAAAGGAAGTAATGGCATGTCTGGCACACAGCGTTGCGGCAAGGTTCCATATGACCACTGATAGCTGGTCTGCAAAGCATGGTCAGAGCAGGTATATCACCTACACTGCACATAGGGTAAACCTGCTGACGTCTGACAAGCATGGAATGCATGGCTCTGCAGAGGAGTTGGTGACACCGCCATGACTTGCAGGCAGGCCTGCTGCTACCTCCTCTAATCCTCCTACTCCATCCTCTTCCATAACCTCTTCCTTGGCTGAGTCCTCTTCTGCTGCTGCGTCTTGCTCCACATCAACGGCACCCCCCCAGCTCCCCAGGTACTATTCAACATCTCGGAAACGGCAGTGTCACTCCGTCTTGGGGTTGACTTGCCTGAAAGCAGAGAGTCACACCGCACCAGCACTCCTGTCCACCCTGAATGCACAGGTGGATCAGTGGCTGACTCCGCACCAACTGGAGATTGGCAAGGTTGTTTCTGACAATGGAAGTAATTTGGTGGCGGCATTGAAATTGGGCAAGTTGACACATGTGCCGTGCATGGCACATGTGTGTAATCTGATTGTACAACGCTTTGTGCATAAGTACCCAGGCTTACAGGACGTCCTGAAGCAGGTCAGGAAGGTGTGTGGACATTTCAGGCGTTCCTACACGGCCATGACACACTTGTCCGATATCCAGCATCGAAACAACCTGCCAGTGAGGCTCTTGATTTGCGACAGCCCGACACGTTGGAATTCAACACTCCTAATGTTTGACCGCCTGCTCCAACAAGAAAAAGCTGTTAACGAGTATTTGTATGACAGGGGTGCTAGGACAGCCTCTGGGGAGCTGGGGATTTTTTTGCCAAATTACTGGACGCTCATGCGCAATGCCTGTAGGCTCATGCGTCCTTTTGAGGAGGTGACAAACCTTGTCAGTCGCACCAAAGGCACTATCAGCGACATCATACCATTTGTTTTCTTCCTGGAGCGTGCCCTGCGAAGAGTGCTGGATCAGGCCGTAGATGAGCGTGAAGAGGAAGAGGAAGAATTGTGATGTCCATCACCACCAGAAACAGCCTTATCAGCATTGCTTGCTGGACCTGCAGCAATGCAGGAAGAGGATTGTGAGGAAGAGGAGTCAGAGGAGGAATGTGGCTTTGAGCAGGAGGAGGACCAAGCGCAACAGGCATCCCAGGGTGCTCGTTGTTGTCACCTATCTGGTACCCGTGGTGTTGTACGTGGCTGGGGGGAAGAGGATACCTTCAGTGACATCAGTGAGGACGAGGAACGGAACATGATTAGCTCGGCATCCAACCTTGTGCAAATGGGGTCTTTCATGCTGTTGTGCCTGTTGAGGGACCCTCGTATAAAAAAGCTGAAGGAGAATGAAATGTACTGGGTGTCCACGCTACTAGACCCCCGGTATAAGCATAAAGTGACTGAAATGTTACCAAATTCCCGCAAGTCGGAAAGGATGGAGCAGTTCCAAAATAAATTAAAAACTATGCTTTACACAGCGTATAAGGGTGATGTCACAGCACAATGGGATTCTAACAGGGGAAGAGATGAAAGTAATCCTCCTCCTCCCACGACCACGGCGGCAAGGACAGGACGCTTTCCTGACGTGTTGTTGATGGAGGATATGCGGACCTTTTTAACTCCTATGAATCACCAGAGCCTTTCGGGATCCAGCCTCAGAGAAAGACTCAACCGAGAGGTAGCAGACTATCTAGCATTAACTGCGGATCTCGACACTCTGAGGAGCGATGGACACCTTGACTACTGGGTGTGCAGGCTTGACCTGTGGCCTGAGCTATCCCAATTTGCAATCGAACTTCTGGCCTGCCCCGCTTCAAGTGTCCTGTCAGAAAGGACCTTCAGTGCAGCAGGAGGTTTTGTCACTGAGAAGAGAAGTCGCCTAGGTCAAAAAAGTCTTGATTATCTCACCTTTATTAAAATTAATGAGGGATGGATCCCAAAGGGACTGACATTGGGCGATACATTTGAGTAAAAAAGGCCTGATGATGAGATGAGCTGCCTTGGGTTACAAATGGTACACACGCTGCCGTATTTTTTCTTAGAATGCGGGATGACTTGCGTGACTTATCCTCCAACAACTAGTGTTCAAGCCGCAAGGTTTTAGTGCACTTTCTAACTGTTTTACAAACATACATTTTTCTGGCCGCTGCTAATTTTTCAGGCATTTGGACATGCCTCATTTTTCTGGCCTCTGGTGCTGCACTGTGGCTACAAATGTGGTGTTTCATGCTGTTGTGCCTGTTGGGGGTCGTGGACCATCGTATAAAAAGGCTGAAGGAGAACGACCTGTACTGGGTGTCCAAGGATGTTTTTTTGTTCAATTTCCCGGTTCCTAAAAAATATCTCCGGGTTCCTAAAATCAATGCCATATCTGTAATCTATTGTGCAAAAGGATGGCATATGTGGTGTTTCATGCTGTTGTGCCTGTTGAGGGTCGTGGACCATCGTATAAAAAGGCTGAAGGAGAACGACCTGTACTGGGTGTTCAAGCATGTTTTTTGTTCAATTTCCCGGTTCCTAAAAATTATCTCCGGGTTCCTAAAATCAATGCCATATCTGTAATCTATTGTGCAAAAGGATGGTATATGTGGTGTTTCATGCTGTTGTGCCTGTTGGGGGTCGTGGACCATCGCATAAAAAGGCTGAAGGAGAACGACCTGTACTGGGTGTCCAAGTATGGTTTTTTGTTCAATTTCCCGGTTCCTAAAATCTATGCCATACCTGTACTCTATTGTGCAAAAGGATGGCATATGTGGTGTTTCATGCTGTTGTGCCTGTTGAGGGTCGAGGACCATTGTTTAAAAAGGCTGAAGGAGAACGACCTGTACTGGGTGTCCAAGCATGTTTTTCCATCTCCCGGTTCCTAAATATTATCTCTGGGTTCCTAAAATCGATGCCATACCTGTACTCTATTGTTCAAAAGGATGGCATATGTGTTGTTTCATGCTGTTGTTTCTGTTGAGGGTCCTGGACCCTCGTCTAAAAAGGCTGAAGGAGAATGACCTGTACTGGGTGTCCAAGCATCTTTTTCCATCTCCCGGTTCCTAAAAATTATCTCCGGGTTCCTAAAATGGATGCCATACCTGTACTGGATTGTTCAAAAGGATGGCATATGTAGTGTTTCATGCTGTTGTTTCTGTTGAGGGTCCTGGACCCTCGTCTAAAAAGGCTGAAGGAGAATGAAGTGTACTGGTTGTCCAAGCATCTTTTTCCATCTCCCGGTTCCTAAAAATTATCTCCGGGTTCCTAAAATGGATGCCATACCTGTACTGGATTGTTCAAAAGGATGGCATATGTGGTGTTTCCTGCTGTTGTTTCTGTTGAGGGTCCAGGACCCTCGTATAAAAAGGTTGAAGGAGAACGAAGTGTACTGGTTGTCCAAGCATCTTTTTCCATCTCCTGGTTCCTAAAAATTATCTCCGGGTTCCTGAAATCGATGCCATACCTGTACTCTATTGTGCAAAAGGATGGCATAGGTGGTGTTTCATGCTGTTGTGTCTGTTGAGGGTCCTGGACCCTCGTATAAAAAGGCGGAAGGAGAACGACCTGTACTGGATGTCAAAGCATCTTTTTCAATCTCCCAGTTCTTAAAAATGATCTCCGGGTTCCTATAATCGATGCCATACCTGTACTCTATTGTGCAAAAGGATGACATATGTGTTGTTTCATGCTGTTGTTTCTGTTGAGGGTCCTGGACCCTCGTCTAAAAAGGCTGAAGGAGAATGACCTGTACTGGGTGTCCAAGCATCTTTTTCCATCTCCCGGTTCCTAAAAATTATCTCTGGGTTCCTAAAATGGATGCCATACCTGTACTGGATTGTTCAAAAGGATGGCATATGTAGTGTTTCATGCTGTTGTTTCTGTTGAGGGTCCTGGACCCTCGTCTAAAAAGGCTGAAGGAGAATGAAGTGTACTGGTTGTCCAAGCATCTTTTTCCATCTCCCGGTTCCTAAAAATTATCTCCGGGTTCCTAAAATGGATGCCATACCTGTACTGGATTGTTCAAAAGGATGGCATATGTGGTGTTTCCTGCTGTTGTTTCTGTTGAGGGTCCAGGACCCTCGTATAAAAAGGTTGAAGGAGAACGAAGTGTACTGGTTGTCCAAGCATCTTTTTCCATCTCCTGGTTCCTAAAAATTATCTCCGGGTTCCTGAAATCGATGCCATACCTGTACTCTATTGTGCAAAAGGATGGCATAGGTGGTGTTTCATGCTGTTGTGTCTGTTGAGGGTCCTGGACCCTCTTATAAAAAGGCGGAAGGAGAACGACCTGTACTGGATGTCAAAGCATCTTTTTCAATCTCCCAGTTCTTAAAAATGATCTCCGGGTTCCTATAATCGATGCCATACCTGTACTCTATTGTGCAAAAGGATGGCATATGTGGTGTTTCATGCTGTTGTGCCTGTTGAGGGTCCGGGACCCTCGTATAAAAAGGCGGAATGAGAACGACCTGTACTGAATGTCAAAGCATCTTTTTCCATCTCCCGGTTCCTAAAAATTATCTCTGGGTTCCTATAATCGAAGCCATACCTGTACACTATTGTGACAAAGGATGGCATATGGGGTGTTTCATGCTGTTGTGCCTGTTGAGGGTCCTGGTTATTTTTTTTAGGTGCAGGCAGTTTCTAAAGTGCCGTAAGTCACTGGCGACTCCAGAAATGTGTAGTTACGCTGATTTCTGGACATCGCTAGTTTATCCGACTTACGGCACTTTAGCAACTGCCGGCGGGGTATATGTAATAACCCAATGTGCGAGGTAAAACAATGGGCAGCACAGGTTCCCTCACTTGCGCCAAAAACTACGCTGTATATAAGATCGCGCCCTAGTTTGGGATGTGCATTGCTATAAAAACATATGTTCACATTTTTAAAGTGAACATTTTATAAGTGAGACATTAGCAATAGAATTATACAGGAATTGAACAAGGATTGGGCAAGGGGCAAGAACAAGGCAGGTACTTTTGTAATATTATGTTTGATATACCTTACTGTTTTCTTATGCAATTGCTACTGTAATACTGTGCCTTATGTGTTTAACTGGTTCCCTCTTTTGTAAAAATGCCTAATATCTTCTTATTCCTTTTTTGCTGCCTTTTGTCTCTATAACAAACTACATTATTCAATTACTCCTTCTCCCTCTCAACCTGCAATGTTCATTAGCCCATCTCTCTTAAACTCATCTTACTTTTATACTCACAAACTTTACCTATTCCCCCGGCACCTTGTCTCAAAAGTAGTCTCATTACTGCAAATCTGTATCTCATCTCATGTCACTCTCCCTCTTGCTTTTACTAACTGCTGGTGACATCTCCCCTAATCCTGGTCCCCAACAACTGCCTAGCCGTGCACATCCATGTATACCATCCCACAGACTCAAAAACCAAAACTCTGACAACCTTACTCACATTCCTCTTGCATCAAATGCCACTACCACTTTCACTTGTGCACTCTGGAACTCTCGCTCTGTTTGTAACACACTCACTTCTATACATGACCTCTTTATCTTCCACTCCCTCAACCTTCTGGCCCTAACAGAAACCTGGCTCTCTCCCCTAGACACAGCATCCACTGCTGCTCTGTCACATGGGGGTCTCCACTTCAGCCACACTCCTAGGTCTGGTAATAGACAAGGAGGTGGTGTAGGTATTTTACTTTCCTCTCGTTGCACCTTTCAACAAATACAACCCATCTCTTCCCTCACATTTTCCTCATTTGAAACCCACATGATTAGCTTATTCTCTCCTATCTCTATACGTGTTGCAGTCATATACCATCATCCTGGCTCTTCAACTAAATTTCTAAATCACTTGGCTGCCTGGCTACCTTATTTCCTTTCCTCAGGTACCCCTTCCTTCATTCTTGGTGACTTCAACATCCCTCTTGACAATCCCACTGCCTCCTCTGCAAAACAACTTCTGCATTTCACTTCCTCTTTCGGTTTGTCCCAACGGACTGATTCTCCCACTCACAAAGATGGTCACTCCCTTGACCTGATCTTTAGCTATCGATGCACTCTTTCAAACTTCACAAACTCCCCCCTTCCTCTTTCTGACCACCATCTCCTTACTTGCAACATATCATCCCTCCCTACAACTCTCCCTCCTTCTGCTCCTCAGCACTGGAGAAAATCTAGGAGTTCAGCTGATTTTCAACATTACAAATTTATCTTGAACTCCTGCTACTCTGCCCTTGATTTCCAAAGGCAACACTACTTCTCTACTCTTATCTCTAATCTTTATTCAAACCCAAAATGTTTGTTCTCCACTTTCAATACTCTTCTCCGCCCTCCCCCACCTCCTAATGCAACTTCTCTGTCAGCTCAAGACATTGCCAACCACTTCAATAACAAAATCGACTCCATCAGAAATGAAATCAGCTCTCAACATAATTCCATTCTCTCACCCCCTCAAATGCTCTCAATCAACCACAACCCACATAACCTTAAACTTAGCTCATTCTCCCCTGTTACTGAGGAAGAAATTTCGGCACTTATACTGCGCTCTCACCTCACTACCTGTCCCCTTGACCCTATCCCCTCGCAGCTACTCCCCTCCCTCTCTGCAACCCTTACCCCTATACTCACACACACTTTTAACCTCTCCCTCAGCACCAGTATATTTCCCTCATCGCTGAAACATGCACTGGTCACACCTATCCTCAAAAAACCTTCCCTTGATCCTACCTCCCCATCCAACTACCGCCCTATTTCCCTCCACCCTCTTGCATCAAAGCTTCTCGAAAAACTAGCTTATGCATGCCTATCCCATTTCCTTAAAATAAACTCCCTCCTTGACCCATTGCAATCTGGATTTCTTCCCATCACTCCACAGAGACAGCAATTGTTAAGGTTACCAACGACCTACTTACAGCAAAATTAAAAGGCCACTTCTCTCTGCTTATCCTCCTTGATCTGTCCGCAGCCTTTGACACTGTTGACCACCCTCTTTTGTTCCAAACCCTCCAATCCTTCGGCATCTGTGACACAGCCCTCTCATGGCTCTCTTCTTACCTGTCAAACCGTACCTTTAGTGTAGCCTTCTCTGGGGCCTCCTCTGCCCCATCACAACTTTCTGTCGGAGTACCGCAAGGCTCTGTCCTCGGTCCCCTTCTCTTCTCAATCTATATGTCATCACTTGGTTCCCTAATAAAGTCCCACGGTTTACAATATCATTTGTATGCCGACGACACCCAAATCTACTTCTCTGCACCAGACCTATCTCCTTCCTTGCTAACCCGTGTCACTAACTGTCTCTCTCACATCTCTAAATGGATGTCCTCTCACTACCTCAAGCTAAATCTCTCCAAAACTGAGCTCCTTATTTTCCCCCCTTTTTCTAAACTCTCAACCCGAAATCTCTATAACTGTTGACAACTCCATCATTACCCCTAACCCGCATGCCCGATGTCTCGGAGTCACATTTGACTCAGATTTTTCTTTCACTCCTCACATTCAGTCATTGGCTAAAGCCTGCCGCTTCCTCCTTAAAAACATCTCTAAAATTAGACACTTCCTTACACAAGACACAACTAAGATTTTAATCCACTCTCTCATTCTTTCCCGCCTTGATTACTGCAACTCTGTCCTCTCTGGTCTCCCCACCTGCCACCTAGCTCCTTTACAATCCATAATGAATGCCTCTGCCAGGCTCATCTTCCTTACACGTTGTTCTTCATCTGCTGCACCTCTCTGCCAATCCCTTCAATGGCTTCCTCTTGCCTCTAGGATCGAACACAAAATTCTCATTCTGACATACAAAGCCCTCAACTGCACTGCTCCCCCCTATATCTCAGACCTTGTCTCCAGATACTCTCCCTCCCGCCCCCTTCGCTCTGCTCACAACCTCCTACTCTCCTCCTCTCTTGTCACTTTATCACACTCCCATTTACAGGACTTCTCCAGACTGGCTGCCATCTTGTAGAACTCTCTGCCTCGCTCCACAAGACTCTACCCTAGTTTTAAAAGCTTCAAGTGCTCCCTAAAGACTCTACTGTTCAGGGATGCATACAACCTACGCTAACCTTTCTTTATACCAGTTCCTCTTCTCCATTGCTATCCCCTGAGCCCCCTTAGCATGTAAGCCTAAGAGTCCAGCTGTTTGTAGATCACCTTCTTAAGAGCTGACTACAACAGTGCAACTCTTGGCAGGGCCCTCTACCCATTTGATCCCTATAATTGTTTTGTTGTACTCCGCCTTTGTTTATAGCTCTGCGGAATCTGTTGGCGCTCTACAAATAACTGATAATAATATTAATCACAGACCATCAAACCAGCACAGCTTTAAATCTAACATCACACTCCCAGACCAGCAAACCAGCTTACAAACTTTAAATCTAACATCAGACTCTCCCAGATTTGCAAGCACTAGTCCTCCATTCCTTCCACGCTTGTGTTTAACTTAATATATAATCACTTTCTAACAGTAATTCGGCGTAGATGTTACTAATAAGCCAGGATAGAGAAACCACCTCAGACTCATAGCCTTTGTATCACATTCTTTTAAACTTTTCCAACCTCATTTGCTCAGTCACCACACACTCTTTTTTGTTTCCATATGTCATCACTCACTCCCAGTTTACACTGCCGTATATATCAGACTTACTTCCCTTCTCCCTTATCTTTTGTGCCCATTACCTCTCCTTTAGATTGTAAGTTTGAGAGCCTTTCTACCTGTAGGCCACTTTGTATTTAAAGTGAACTACTACTGAATGTGTTCAAGGGCAGGACATTCCT
The DNA here is from genome assembly GCF_027579735.1 of Bombina bombina. Classification (NCBI taxonomy): domain Eukaryota; kingdom Metazoa; phylum Chordata; class Amphibia; order Anura; family Bombinatoridae; genus Bombina; species Bombina bombina. The sequence continues at coordinate 1,099,903,358 of NC_069500.1, forward strand.
CTCTTTCTGTATAACTCAATTACTGTACCTGCAACTGTTATTTACCCCTACTGTACTTGTTTGTGTATTACTATATCCCTGTAATGTTTTTATTCTTTGTATAGTGCAGCATAATCTGCTGGCACTTTATAAATAACTGATAATAATAATAATAATCTTTAACAGGAAATAACACTCCTCAAGTACAGTTTAAATAAGTAAAAGAAACTATTAAAATATTTTTGCAGTAATTTCTATTAGCAGTATACTACTGTTTGGAGCTTCAAATGTAGTTAAATAGGAAAAACATATTTAACATACCTGGTTTTCTATCAGAAATATCACACAAACCTACTATGTATTTATTTTGTTACAAGAAAAGTTAATATATTTGGTACTAAACTGATCTAGCATCACCCTACCTACCTCTTTCACAAAAAATATATAGGTCTACATGTACTAAAGCATCAGTTGTATCGCCGGTTGATAATCGGATAAACTCGCTCTTGCTCAATGCGAGCTAAATGAAGCCTGTGACTTGTACATACTAAAAAAATACCTAATCCGTTGCGAGCTGTTGCGAATGAATGATAAATCTGAAGCCTCGCTTGCTGCAATGTTTCCAATGTACTAAATTGTCTGACTTGTGAACTCTAAATTTTTATTTTCTTGTCCCACGTGACCTAGAAGGTGTCATAGACTTCATAGTCACGGGAAGTGCAGTCAGCCTGTTACAAAATAAAGTTTTGTCAGGTGGTTATCCATTCCAACAACTTTTGTCAAAGTAGTTTGTTATCGATTTACTCCAAATAACATGGTTTCTTCTGCATCCGATTATCAGCCTGCAAAAACCAAAAATTATCAATTTTCCCACCAGCAGAATATCATGCTTATTGACATCATCCTCAAAGCTTACGTCTGTCTTTTTAGAAGTTGCATGAGGCAGACAGCTACCAGTCGCAAGAAGGCGATCTTAAAAAAAAAATCAGCGATGCTGTAAGTGCCCAGGAACCTGGAAAAAAGAACATTGATCAAATTAAAAAGCATTTTAACGACATTAAACGCTTCGCCAAACAGAAATTGGCCAAGGAGAAAAATTCTGCAAGGGATACTGGTGGAGGCCCAGCCTATTACGCTGATCTGACCGACTATGAGAAAAAGTTAATAGATCGCCTAGGTCCAGAGGTTATCGTCGGAGTCGTCGAAGACTGTGACAGCAACATACGAGGTAAATATATTTGTACAATTTAGACGCCATTTGTTCTAATTGTACATGTGGTATGTGCCATTTTGATTGCTATATTTTCCGAATATTCTCTTTTATTTATTTTTTATTTTTGTTTAAACCGTAAATATAATAGAAGTAAAATTAAAAAAAGAATTAAAAAAAATGATAATATACTAGTCCTAAAGCCCGTTCACACATGCCATTTTTTGCAGTACAGCGGACCCACCCCTTGCTCTCTCTCTCTCCCCTCTCTTTTGTGCTCTCTCTCCCCCCTCTTTTGCATGTTCTCTCTCCCCTCTCTTTTGCGCTCTCTCTCCCTCTCTTTTGCGCTCTCTCTCCTCCTCTGTTTTGCGCTCTCTCTCCGCCTCTCTTTTGCTCTCTCCCCCTCTCTTTTGCACTCTCTCTCGCTCTACCTCTCTTTTGCTCTCTCTCACCCTCTCTTTTGTGCTCTCTCCCCCTCTCTTTTGTGCTCTCTCCCCCTCTCTTTTGTACTCTCTAACCTCTCTTTTGCTTTTCTTTCCCCTCTCTCTTTTGCTCTCTCTCCCCCTCTCATATGCGCTCTGTCTCCCCCTCTCTTTTACGCTCTCTCTCTCCACCCTCTCTTTTGCGTTCTCTCTCTCTTTTGCGCTCTCTCTCTCCCCCCTCTTTTGTGTGGTCTCTCTCCCCCCTCTTTTGCGTGCTCTCTCTCCCCTTCTCTTTTACGCTCTCTCTCCTCCTATATTTTGCGCTCTCTCTCCCCCTCTCTTTTGCTCTCTCCCCCCTCTCTTTTGCGCTCTCTCTCCCCCCTCTCTTTTGTGCTCTCTCTCTCCCCCTCTCTTTGCTCTCTCTCTCCCCCTCTCTATTGCTCTCTCCCCCCTTTTTCTTTCTCTCCCCCCTCTCTTTTTCTTTCTCTCTCGCTCTCTATTGCTCTCTCCCTCTCTCTTTTGCTCTCTCTCCCCCCTCTCTTTTTCTCTCTCTTCCCTCTATTTTGCTCTTTCCGCTCTATTTTGCTCTCTTTCCTCCCTCTCTTCTGCACTTTCCCCTCTCTTCTGCTCTTCCCCCTCTCTTTAGCTCTTTCCTAAGCATGTCTGGTAAGGCCAGGTGTGTTTGTCCTCGTGCTGTCTCTACTGCGCATGACAGCTTCGGACAAACACACTTGGGGGCCTATCTATCAAGCTCCTGTAGGCTCACCAGAAACAGCAGTTATGAAGCAGTGGTTACAAAGACTGCTGCTCCATAACCCTGTCCATCTGCTCTGAGCAGGCGGACAGACATTGCTGGAATTCAACCCGATCGAGTACGATCGGGTTGATTGACACCTCCTTGCCGCGAGTCTGCAGGGGGCGAATACGGAGAGCGTATTATCTGGCTTTAATTTTATATCAATATAGATCCTTAAAAAATGTTGTTAAAAAAAAAAAAAAAATCTGTGTTAGATGCATGTAACTAAAAATAACTAAGTATATAATTACCAGCTGATTGGATCAGCCAATAGGATTTTCCTACCTTAATTCCGATTGGCTGATAGAATCCTATGAATGGATTCTCTATCTAGCCAAAATTGTTGCACAATTTGTCGGAAAGGTCATGTAAACTCACTCTTAGGAGGAATACTCTTGGTACTCTTCTTCTCCTTCTGTCATCATCCACAGGAGCTTCTTGAATCTGCCTTCGATTTCAAATTTGGATGTATTGAAGCATGAACAAGTGCATAAGTGACTCCATCACTGATGTCAAATAAGTAAGTAACACACTTCCGCAACATTAGATTAAGCTATACTTTGGCGTCAGGTTTGAATCGCCTATTAGTTTGTATTGTGCTCTTAAGGTGGCGAGCGTTTTTGCGCAAATACAATTCGTAAAATGTTACCAGCGTATAAGTTGATTGTTTAGTAATTATAAATAAGTTATTTGGTGATCGAGGTCTTTTTAGTTGGAAAAACAAGTCAGATCGAGTAGTAGCGAACAGATACGCTCACAAGTAAAAGACAGTGGATTTAGGCATGTTTGACTGCTTAATACATGTGAATTGTGATCCGTGCGTGGATAAAGACGCGAGATTGGACACGAAAAGCAAACTGACCACTTAGTACATAGAGCCCATATTGTAACATCCTCCTCTTATAAATCCATTTACTATAGTGTAATATTCTCATGACTCACACTTTTCCTAGATCTAATTGCCATGGTTGAGAAAGTGACAGGGAGATGTGAGCAGCATTCAGTAATAACAGAGACGATCATTTACAAAAGCAATAAAACATAATAAACATAATAAAAAAAACTAAAACATAATAAAATATCTCAAAAACTACTAATCACACAAATTTACCACCCAATGTAACAGCAGACTCTCACCACACAATCTATTCAAATACCAAGTTTCAAATAAATGCCTGAATCTGTTTCTTAGATAAACTATTCTGAGTCTCCAATATTGAATCTTCAACCCATACCCCTGTTTTATCAATCTCAAATAATACTTAACAAATCACTGCATATTTACCCGTTTTCTAGTGATACCAATTCTGCATATAACAGTCAACTATCAACCAGCTATGTCATTCCACTCCAAAGATATGAGCATTTCAAAACTCAAATTTCTAATACAAACCCGCTCTCACCTTACACTTATCAAGCACACAAAATCAGCTTTAACACAAGCAATACAACATGCATGTGTGGTACTTGTATGGGAAGAGCATTGGAATGGGAAATATTCATTACTACCTTTTGGCTTTAGCGCCGATTGTCTGACAAGATGTTGGTTTTGCGTGTGAGTGATAAGTGTTAGCAGAACGCACCGTTAAAGTCTATGGAAAGAAGAAGTTAAAGCAGTCATGATATCTGAAGTTCTGAAATTACTTTCATTGTGTGTTAAAAAGCTTACTTCTGGTGGTGTTTGCCCTCAAACAAAAGCATTAAAAAGTGCACCACTTGTAATCTGGCTCTTAATACTCTATAAAAATAAAAAATAATAGATTTGTAACATTTTAAAACTGGTATTTATTTAACCTAGTGTTTGTCAATAACTACCAGATAATTATTTAAATATGAGTTATTATTTTAATTATAGACTAAAAATGTATTTATTTCTCAATATTGCCAATATACAATGTAATCAGTTGAAGTAGGCATTAGATTAAATATTAAAATCATACAACTAGATTATGAGTTGTGCGTTCGGGTTTTAACGCTGAAAAAATGGTAATTTCAGCGTTAAAACAGCACCGCAGCCATTACAAGTCTTGTTGGTATAGCTGCTCCGCAAGCCTTTTAGCCTGTAACGCAACGTCAGTCCCGCACACGTAAAAATTACGTTTTATCATGGGACTTCCATAGCACTGCTATTACGAGTTTTGCGGTGAGGCTAAAAAACCTGCGTTGCAGCCTATACCGACATAATCCATTCCGCAATCTAAAAGCAATAGTTATGAGATTCACGATACAAAACTGTAACATAAAACTCATAACTAAAGTGTTACAAAGTGCACTATACACCCATAAACTACCTATTAACCCCTTAACCAAGGCCCTCCCACATCACAAACACTATACTAAATGTATTAACCCCTTAATCTGCTGCTCCCGTCAATGCCGACACTAAAAATTTTTATTAACCCCTATTCCGCTGCTCCCCGACATCGTTACTACTATAATAAAGTTATTAACCCCTAAACCGCCACCCTCCTGCATCGCACACACTATTTAAATATTAACCCCTAATCTACCGTCCGCCCATATCGCCCCCAATGTACTTAAGTTATTAAGCCATATACCGCTATAATAAACCTATTAACCCCTAAAGCCCCCACAACGAAATATACTAAAGTAAACTATTAACCCCTAAACTGAAAGCCCCCCATATCGCAATAAACTAAACTAGTAACCCCTAAACCTAACCATAACCCTAACCCTAACGTATCCCTACCCTTAACACCCTCTAACTTTATATTAAAAATACCATTTCCCTAACTTAAATTAAAACTTACCTGTCAAATTAAAAGAACTAACACCTCGATTTAGAGTTTTGCGTTAGAAGGGGTGCATTAGCTACGTGTGTTTTTCCCCCCCGCACCTTTTAAATAATGCTGGTATTTAGAGTTCTCTGAAGGGCTGTGTTTGGCTCCAAAAAGGGAGCGTAGAGCATAATTTACCGCCACTTCAACTCTAAATACCAGCGTTGTTTACGGACGCGGCCAGCTTCAAAAACGTGCTTGTGCACAATATCCCCATAGGAAACAATGGGGCAGTTTGAGCTGAAAAAAAACAGCAAAAAAGCAGCGTTCAGCTCCTAACGCAGCCCCATTGTTTCCAATGGGGAAACACTTCCTAAGTCTGCACCTAACACCCTAACATGTACCCCGAGTCTAAACACCCCTAACATTACACTTATTAACCCCTAATCTGCTGCCCCGCTATCGCTGACCCCTGCATTTTATTATTAACCCCTAATCTGCCGCGCCGTACACCGCCACAACCTACATTATAGCTATGTACCCCTAATCTGCTGCCCCTAACATCACCGACCCCTATATTATATTTATTAACCCCTAATCTGCCCCCCCCAATGTCGCCGCTACCTTACCTACACTTATTAACCCCTAATCTGCCGACCGGACCTCGCCGCCACTATAATAAATGTATTAACCCCTAAACCGCCTCACTCCTGCCTCGTAAACCCTATAATAAATAGTATTAACCCCTAATCTGCCCTCCCTAACATCGCCGACACCTAACTTCAAGTATTAACCCCTAATCTGCCGAACAGACCTCACTGCTACTCTAATAAATGTATTAACCCCTAAAGCTAATTCTAACCCTAACACTAACACCCCCCTAAGTTAAATTTAATTTAAATCTAACGAAATAAAATAAATCTTATTAAATAAATTAATCCTATTTAAAGCTAAATACTTACCTGTAAAATAAACCCTAATATAGCTACAATAAAACGAATAATTATATTGTAGCTATTTTAGGATTTATATTTATTTTACAGGCAACTTTGTATTTATTTTAACCAGGTACAATAGCTATTAAATAGTTAATAACTATTTAATAGCTACCTAGTTAAAATAAGTACAAAATTACCTGTAAAATAAATCCTAACCTAAGTTACAATTAAACCTAACACTACACTATCAATAAATTAATTAACTAAACTATCTACAATTATCTAGAATTAAATCAACTAAACTCAATTACAAAAACAAACACTAAATTACAAAAAATAAAAAAAGATTACAAGAATTTTAAACTATTTACACCTACTCTAAGCCCCCTAAAAAACATAACAAAGCCCCCCAAAATAAAAAAATGCCCTACCCTATTCTAAAATAAAAAGTTAACAACTCTTTTACCTTACCAGCCCTTAAAAGGGCCTTTTGCGGGGCATGCCCCAAAGAAAACAGCTCTTTTGCATTTAAAAAAAACTATGCGGATCCATCCTCTTCTATCAGCCAATTGGAATTAAGGTTTGAAAAATCTGATTGGCTGATTGAATCAGCCAATCAGATTCAAGTTCAATCTGATTGGCTGATCCAATCAGCCAATCAGATTGAGCTCGCATTCTATTGGCTTTTCCAATCAGCCAATAGAATGCAAGCTCAATCTGATTGGCTGATCCAATCAGCCAATCGGATTGAACTTGAATCTGATTGGCTGATTCAATCAGCCAATCAGATTTTTCCTACCTTAATTCCGATTGGCTGATAGAATCCTATCAGCCAATCGGAATTCGAGGGACGCCATCTTGGATGATGTCACTTAAAGGAACCTTCATTCGTCGGGAGTCGCCGGAAGAAGAGGATGGATCTGTGTCGGCTGCTTCAAGATGGTCCCACTCCGCGCCGAATGGATGAAGATAGAAGATGCCGCCTGGATGAACAGGTCTATCGGTCCGGATGTCCTCTTCTTGCCGGATAGGATGAAAACTTCAGACCCTCTTCTGGACCTCTTCTTGACGGATAGGATGAAGACTTCGGACCCTCTTCTGGACGGATCGGTGATACCCGGTGTGGTGAAGATAAGGTGGGAAGATCTTCAGGGACTTAGTGTTAGGTTTTATAAGGGGTATTTGGGTTAGATTAGGGGTATGTGGGTGGTGGGTTGTAATGTTCGGGGGTATTGTATGTTTTTTTTAAATGCAAAAGAGCTGTTTTCTTTGGGACATGCCCCGCAAAAGGCACTTTTAAGGGCTGGTAAGGTAATAGAGCTGTTAACTTTTTATTTTAGAATAGGGTAGGGCATTTTTTTTATTTTGGGGGGCTTTGTTATTTTTTTAGGGGGCTTAGAGTAGGTGTAATTAGTTTAAAATTCTTGTAATCTTTTTATTTTTTGTAATTTAGTGTTTGTTTTTTTGTAATTTAGTTTAGTTGATTTAATTGTAGATAATTGTAGATAGTTTAGTTAATTAATTTATTGGTAGTGTAGTGTTAGGTTTAATTGTAACTTAGGTTAGGATTTATTTTACAGGTAATTTTGTACTTATTTTAACTAGGTAGCTATTAAATAGTTAACTATTTAATAGCTATTGTACCTGGTTAAAATAAATACAAAGTTGCCTGTAAAATAAATATAAATGCTAAAATAGCTACAATATAATTATTTGTTATATTGTAGCTATATTAGGGTTTATTTTACAGGTAAGTATTTAGCTTTAAATAGGATTAATTTATTTAATAAGATTTATTTTATTTTGTTAGATTTAAATTATATTTAACTTAGGGGGTGTTAGTGTTAGGGTTAGACTTAGCTTTAGGGGTTAATACATTTATTAGAGTAGCGGCGAGGTCCATTCGGCAGATTAGGGGTTAATAAGTGTAGTTAGGTAGCGGCGATGTTGGGGGTGGCAGATTAGGGGTTAATAAATATTATGTAGGTGTCGATGATGTTAGGGGCAGCAGATTAGGGATACATAGGGATAATGTAGGTTGCAATAGTGTGCGGTCGGTAGATTAGGGGTTTTACATTTTTATTAGAGTGGCGGCGATGTGGGGGGACCTCGGTTTAGGGGTACATAGGTAGTTTATGGGTGTTAGTGTACTTTAGAGCAGTGTTTTTCAACCAGTGTGCCGTGGCACACTAGTGTGCCGAGAGAGATCCTCAGGTGTGCCACGGCAGACTGACAACAGTGTGACATATTTTTTAAACTTTGCTTGTTTTTTACTCCCAGTGCAGGGGTAGTTTGTAGGAGGCATGGCATAACAGCACAATACATACAGTTTGTGTGTGTTTGTGTGTATGTGTATATATATATATATATGCTTTATTAGGCTACAATGTGTGATTTTTTAAACATTTTGGGATGGTGGTGTGCCACAGGATTTTTTAATGTAAAAAAGTGTGCCACGGCAAAAAAAAGGTTAAAAATCACTGCTTTAGAGCACAGTAGTTAAGAGCTTTATGAACCGGCGTTAGCCCAGAAAGCTCTTAACTCCTGACTTTTTTCTGCGGCTGGAGTCTTGTCATTAGAGTTCTAACGTTCACTTCAGCCAAGACTCTAAATACCAGCGTTAGAAAGATCTCATTGAAAAGATAGGATACGCAATTGACGTAAGGGGATCTGCGGTATTGAAAAGTCGCGGCTGGAAAGTGAGCGTTAGACCCTTTCCTGAATGACTCTAAATACCAGCGGGCGGCAAAAAGCAGCGTTAGGACCCCTTAACGCTGGTTTGGACCGCTAACGCAGAACTCTAAATCTAGGCGTATGTTTAAACTAACAATTAAACTGATATAATTATTAAACTAAAATTAAACTAACTACCAATTAAATAAAACTAAACTACACATTAAAAAAATTCTAACACTACTCTAAAAATTACAAAGTATCTAATTACAAAAAGTAAAAAAGACTAAATTGAATCATCCAATAGAATGCGAGCTGCTTAAATCCTATTGGCTGATTTGAACAGCCAATAGGATTTTAGCAGCTCTAATTCCTATTGGCTGATTCAAATTTTTCAGACAATAGGAATGCAAGGGACTCCATCTTGAATCGCGTACCTTGCATTGAAGATTCAGTGTATGGGTCAACCGTATGTTGAGGATGCTCCGCGCCGGATGTCTTCAGGATGGACCCGCTCTGCACCGCCGGGATCAAGATAGAAGATGCCGTCTGGATGAAGATAGAATAGGCCGTCTAGATGAAGACTTCTCGCCACCTGGATGAGCACTTCACCTTCTGGATGAAGATAGAAGAGGCCGTCTGGATGAAGACTTCTTGCTGCTTGGATGACGATTGTTCAAGCGGAACTTAAAAAAAATATAAGTGGATCATTGGGGGTTTATTTAAGGGTTTTTTGGGTGTTTTTTTTTTTAGATTAGGGTAGGTTTGGTGGGGTGGGGGTTTGTAATGTTAGTGGGACTTTGTATTTTTTTGTTCAGGTAAAAGAGCTGTTTAACTTAGGGCAATGCCCTACAAAAGTTCCTTTTACGGGCTATTGGTAGTTTATTCTAGATTAGGAGTTTTATTTTGAGGTTTTTTTTAAAAAAAATGGGAGATGGGATATTAGAATAAGAATAATTTTTATTAATTTTGATCATTTGTTATTTTGTGTAATGTATTTTTTTCGTTTTGGGTGGGTTTTTATTTTTAGATTAGGGCTTGGGCAGCAAAAGATCTAAATGCGCTTTTAATGGCAATGCCCATACAAATGCCCTTTTCAGGGCAATGGTTAGATTAGGTTTTACTTTATTTTTATTTTGTGGGTTTGGTGGGTGGGGGTTTATATACTGTTAGGGGGTGTTTGTTTTGTTTTGTAGCAAAAGAGCTGTTAACTTTAGGGCAATGTCCTACAAAAGGCCCCTTTAAGGGCCCCAAAATGCCATTTTAAAGGCACTTGGTAGTTTTATTATAAATTAATTTTTTTTTTTTTTTGGGGTGTTTTTAATTTTTTTAAAGGGTATTAGAATATGAATAATTTGCATTGTTTTGGATTATTTCATATGTTATTTTTTGTAATGGTTGGATTTTTATTTTTTGTAATTTTAGTGTTTGTTATTTTTTGTAATGTTAGGTTTTAGTGCAAGGCAGGTTAGGTTTTATTTGACAGGTATGTTTGTATTTATTTTAACTAGGTAGTTAGTAAATAGTTAATAACTATTTACTAACTAGTCTACCTGGTTAAAATAAATACAAACTTACCTGTGGAATAAAAATAAAACCTAAGCTAGCTACAATATAACTATTAGTTATATTGTAGCTAGCTTAGGTTTTATTTTACAGGTATGTATTTAGTTTGAAATAGGTATTATTTAGTTAATAATTTAAAATTTAATTTAGATGTATTTTAATTATATTAAAGTTAGGGGGTGTTAGGGTTAGGGTTACGGTTAGGTTTAGGGGTAGGTGTAGGGGTTAATAGTTTAATTTAGGTTGCTGCGTATGTATTTAGTTTGAAATAGGTATTATTTAGTTAATAATTGTAAATTTAATTTAGATGTATTTTAATTATATTAAAGTTAGGGGGTGTTAGGGTTAGGGTTACGGTTAGGTTTAGGGGTAGGTGTAGGGGTTAATAGTTTAATTTAGGTTGCTGCGATTTGGGGGGTTGGCGGTTTAGGGGTTTATTTAGTGGTAGTGATGTGGGAGGCCAGAGGTTTAGGTGTTAATAGCTTTATTTAGTTGTGACGATGTCGGGGAGCAGCAGAATAGGGGGTTATAGATTTATTATAGTGTGGGCAATGTTGTGGTGCAGGCGAATAGAGGTTAATAACTTTAGTATAGTGGCGGCAATATCGGGAGTGGCAGATTAGAGGTTAATAGTTTTATCTATGTACAGGGAGTGCAGAATTATTAGGTAAGTTGTATTTTTGAGGATTAATTTTATTATTGAACAACAACCATGTTCTCAATGAACCCAAAAAAACTCATTAATATCAAAGCTGAATAGTTTTGGAAGTAGTTTTTAGTTTGTTTTTAGTTATAGCTATTTTAGGGGGATATCTGTGTGTGCAGGTGACTATTACTGTGCATAATTATTAGGCAACTTAACAAAAAACAAATATATACCCATTTCAATTATTTATTTTTACCAGTGAAACCAATATAACATCTCAATATTCACAAATATACATTTCTGACATTCAAAAACAAAACAAAAACAAATCAGTGACCAATATAGCCACCTTTCTTTGCAAGGACACTCAAAAGCCTGCCATCCATGGATTCTGTCAGTGTTTTGATCTGTTCACCATCAACATTGCGTGCAGCAGCAACCACAGCCTCCCAGACACTGTTCAGAGAGGTGTACTGTTTTCCCTCCTTGTAAATCTCACATTTGATGATGGACCACAGGTTCTCAATGGGGTTCAGATCAGGTAAACAAGGAGGCCATGTCATTAGATTTTCTTCTTTTATACCCTTTCTTGCCAGCCATGCTGTGGAGTACTTGGATGCGTGTGATGGAGCATTGTCCTGCATGAAACTCATGTTTTTCTTGAAGGATGCAGACTTCTTCCTGTACCACTGCTTGAACAAGGTGTCTTCCAGAAACTGGCAGTAGGACTGGGAGTTGAGCTTGACTCCATCCTCAACCCGAAAAGGCCCCACAAGCTCATCTTTGATGACACCAGCCCAAACCAGTACTCCACCTCCACCTTGCTGACGTCTGAGTCGGACTGGAGCTCTCTGCCCTTTACCAATCCAGCCACGGGCCCATCCATCTGGCCCATCAAGACTCACTCTCATTTCATCAGTCCATAAAACCTTAGAAAAATCAGTCTTGAGATATTTCTTGGCCCAGTCTTGACGTTTCAGCCAAACAGTATTGCACACCTTGTGCTTTTGGGCACTCCAGTGATGTTGCAGCTCTGAAATTTGGCCAAAATGGTGGCAAGTGGCATCTTGGCAGCTGCACGCTTGACTTTTCTCAGTTCATGGGCAGTTATTTTGCGCCTTGGTTTCTCCACACGCTTCTTGCGACCCTGTTGACTATTTTGAATGAAACACTTGATTGTTCGATGATCACGCTTCAGAAGCTTTGCAATTTTAAGAGTGCTGCATCCCTCTGCAAGATATATCACTATTTTTTACTTTTCTGAGCCTGTCAAGTCCTTCTTTTGACCCATTTTGCCAAAGGAAAGGAAGTTGCCTAATAATTATGCACACCTGATATAGGGTGTTGATGTCATTAGACCACACCCCTTCTCATTACAGAGATGCACATCACCTAATATGCTTAATTGGTAGTAGGCTTTCGAGCCTACACAGCTTGGAGTAAGACAACATGCATAAAGAGGATGATGTGGTCAAAATACTCATTTGCCTAATAATTCTGCACTCCCTGTATGTGCGGAAGATTATTGGTTAATAACATTATGTAGCTGTAGTGATGTCACAAACTGTTCGCCGGAGAACAGTTCCTGGTGAACATAGCCTGTTCGCGTTCGCCGCTGCGGGTGAACATATGCGATGTTCGATCCGCCCCCTATGTGTCATCATTGGGGAAACTTTCACCCTGTATCTCACAGCCTTCTGACACATTTGAGCCAATCAGCAGCAGACACTCCCTCACAGACCCTCCCAGCTCCTTGGCAGCAGCCATTTTAGATTCATTATGATCTTGCTTTGTTAGTGAGAGGAGCTTTAGTGTTGCTGCTGCTGACATTATAGGGAAATAGATAGCTAGGCTAGTGTATTTAGTGTCCACTACAGTCCTGAAGGACTCATCTAATCTCTGCTGTAAGGACAGCACCCCAAAAAGCCCTTTATAGGAGTATAACTTCAGTCGTTTTTTTTTTATTTGTAATTTTATTTGCATTTGCCTGGCTTTCAGCCTCTGTGTGAGGCTCACATCATATACTGTGATTAGTGCCACCACTGATATCTGCTTAAGATTAGTGTAAATTTTAAAAAACTTTTAAATCATTTTGCTAGTGTAATCTAATTTCATTTTCTATCAGGCCTGTGCGTTTCTGGCTTACACAGCATACTGTGGTTAATTGCTGTCCTAGCAGCCACCACTCATATCTGCTTAACAGTATTTTAAATTTAAAAAAAAAAACTTTTACATCATTTTGCTAGTGTAATCTAATTTCATTTTCTATCAGGCCTGTGTGTTTCTGGCTTACACAGCATACTGTGGTTAATTGCTGTCCTAGCAGCCACCACTCCTATCTGCTTAACATTATTTTAAATTTTTTTAAAAAAACTTTTAAATCATTTTGCTAGTGTAATCTAATTTCATTTTCTATCAGGCCTGTGTGTTTCTGGCTTACACAGCATACTGTGGTTAATGTCCTAGCAGCCACCACTCCTATCTGCTTAACATTATTTTAAATTTAAAAAAACAAACTTTTAAATCATTTTGCTAGTGTAATCTAATTTCATTTTCTATCATGCCTGTGTGTTTCTGGCTTACACAGCATACTGTGGTTAATTGCTGTCCTAGCAGCCACCACTCATATCTGCTTAACAACATTTTAAATTTAAAAAAAAAACTTTTAAATCATTTTGCTAGTGTAATCTAATTTCATTTTCTATCAGGCCTGTGTGTTTCTGGCTTACACAGCATACTGTGGTTAATTGCTGTGCTAGCAGCCACCACTCATATCTGCTTAACATTATTTTAAATTTTAAAAAAAACTTTTAAATCATTTTGCTAGTGTAATCTAATGTCATTTTCTATCAGGCCTGTGTGTCAGGCTTACACAGCATACAACGTTGTTTAATTGCTGTGCCAGCAGCCACCACTCATATCTGCTTAACATTGTTTAAAAAAAATTAAAAAATTTTTAAATAATTTTGCTAGTGTAATCTAATTTCATTTTCCATCAGGCCTGTGTGTCAGGCCCACATCATATAGTGTGATTAATAGCTCTTTTTTCCACCACTTATATCTGGTGTAACATTAGTGTAAATTTTTTAAAACATTATTTTTTACATCAGTCCTCTTCTAGTGTTATTTAATATTAGTTGCCAGGCCAGCCTGGCTGCCATTAGTGCCAGCCTGTGTGTCAGGCTTCCAGCATATACTGTGCCTACTTCCATCCTCAGTGCCAGTCCACCACTCCTATCTGGTGTAACATTAGTTTAAATTTTGTAAAAAAAACCTTTTACATCAGTCTTCTAGTGTTATTTAATTTTAGTTTCCATGCCAGCCTGCCACTAGTGCCAGCCTGTGTGTCAGGCTGCCAGCACATACTGTGCCTACTTCTATCCTGAGTGCCATCACTCCTATCTGTTGTAACATTAGTGTAACTTTTTTAAAAACAAACTGTTACATCAATTGCTAATGTTATTTAATTGCAGTTGCCTGTCTGCCAGCATGTGTGCTAGGCCCACTTTCCAACTAGTGTCACAAATCATATTTGTTATAACAGTAGTGTAAATATTTAAAATAAAAACTTTTTTGACTGTATATCATCAGTCTGCTAGTGCAATTGAATTGCAGTTGCCTGCCTTCCAGCGTGTGTGCCAGGCCCACTTGCCAACTAGTGCCAGGCCCACTTGCCAACTAGTGCCACCAATCATATTTGCTATAACAGTAGTGTAAATATTTAAAAAAAATATTTTTTGACTGTGAAAGATCAGTCTGCTAGTGTAATCTAATTGCAGTTACCTGCCTGCCAGCGTGTGTGCCAGGCCCACTAGCCAACTAGTGCCACCAATCATATTTGTTGTAACAATATTGAAAATATTTTAAATCAAAGCTTTTTTGACTGTGAATCATCATTCTGCTAGTGCCATTGAATTGCAGTTGCCTGCCTGCCAGCGTGTGTGCCAGGCCCACTTGCCAACTAGTTACACCAATCATATTTGTTCTAACAGTAGTGTAAATATTTAAAATAAAAAAATCTTAGACTGTGAATCATCAGTCTGCTAGTGCAATTGAATTGCAGTTTCCTGCCTGCCAGTGTGTGTGCCAGGCCCACTAGCCAACTAGTGCCACCAATCATATTTGTTGTAACAGTATTGAAAATATTTTAAATCAAAACTTTTTTGACTGTGAATCATCAGTCTGCTAGTGCCATTGAATTGCAGTTGCCTGCCTGCCAGCATGTGTGCCAGGCCCACTTGCCAACTAGTTACACCAATCATATTTGTTCTAACAGTAGTGTAAATATTTAAAAGAAATATTTTTTGACTGTGAAAGATCATTCTGCTAGTGTAATCTAATTGCAGTTTCCTGCCTGCCAGCGTGTGTGCCAGGCCCACTAGCCAACTAGTGCCACCAATCATATTTGTTGTAACAGTATTGAAAATATTTTAAATCAAAACTTTTTTGACTGTGAATCATCAGTCTGCTAGTGCCATTGAATTGCAGTTGCCTGCCTGCCAGCTTGTGTGCCAGGCCCACTTGCCGACTAGTTACACCAATCATATTTGTTCTAACAGTAGTGTAAATATTTAAAATAAAAAATTCTTAGACTGTGAATCATCAGTCTGCTAGTGTAATTGAATTGCAGTTTCCTGCCTGCCAGCGTGTGTGCCAGGCCCACTAGCCAACTAGTGCCACCAATCATATTTGTTGTAACAATATTGAAAATATTTTAAATCAAAACTTTTTTGACTGTGAATCATCATTCTGCTAGTGCCATTGAATTGCAGTTGCCTGCCTGCCAGCGTGTGTGCCAGGCCCACTTGCCAACTAGTTACACCAATCATATTTGTTCTAACAGTAGTGTAAATATTTAAAATAAAAAAATCTTAGACTGTGAATCATCAGTCTGCTAGTGCAATTGAATTGCAGTTTCCTGCCTGCCAGTGTGTGTGCCAGGCCCACTAGCCAACTAGTGCCACCAATCATATTTGTTGTAACAGTATTGAAAATATTTTAAATCAAAACTTTTTTGACTGTGAATCATCAGTCTGCTAGTGCCATTGAATTGCAGTTGCCTGCCTGCCAGCGTGTGTGCCAGGCCCACTTGCCAACTAGTTACACCAATCATATTTGTTCCAACAGTAGTGTAAATATTTAAAAGAAATATTTTTTGACTGTGAAAGATCATTCTGCTAGTGTAATCTAATTGCAGTTTCCTGCCTGCCAGCGTGTGTGCCAGGCCCACTAGCCAACTAGTGCCACCAATCATATTTGTTGGAACAGTATTGAAAATATTTTAAATCAAAACTTTTTTGACTGTGAATCATCAGTCTTCTAGTGCCATTGAATTGCAGTTGCCTGCCTGCCAGCGTGTGTGCCAGGCCCACTTGCCAACTAGTTACACCAATCATATTTGTTCTAACAGTAGTGTAAATATTTAAAAGAAATATTTTTTGACTGTGAAAGATCATTCTGCTAGTGTAATCTAATTGCAGTTTCCTGCCTGCCAGCGTGTGTGCCAGGCCCACTAGCCAACTAGTGCCACCAATCATATTTGTTGTAACAGTATTGAAAATATTTTAAATCAAAACTTTTTTGACTGTGAATCATCAGTCTGCTAGTGCCATTGAATTGCAGTTGCCTGCCTGCCAGCTTGTGTGCCAGGCCCACTTGCCGACTAGTTACACCAATCATATTTGTTCTAACAGTAGTGTAAATATTTAAAATAAAAAATTCTTAGACTGTGAATCATCAGTCTGCTAGTGTAATTGAATTGCAGTTTCCTGCCTGCCAGCGTGTGTGCCAGGCCCACTAGCCAACTAGTGCCACCAATCATATTTGTTGTAACAGTATTGAAAATATTTTAAATCAAAACTTTTTTGACTGTGAATCATCATTCTGCTAGTGCCATTGAATTGCAGTTGCCTGCCTGCCAGCGTGTGTGCCAGGCCCACTTGCCAACTAGTTACACCAATCATATTTGTTCTAACAGTAGTGTAAATATTTAAAATAAAAAAATCTTAGACTGTGAATCATCAGTCTGCTAGTGCAATTGAATTGCAGTTTCCTGCCTGCCAGTGTGTGTGCCAGGCCCACTAGCCAACTAGTGCCACCAATCATATTTGTTGGAACAGTATTGAAAATATTTTAAATCAAAACTTTTTTGACTGTGAATCATCAGTCTGCTAGTGCCATTGAATTGCAGTTGCCTGCCTGCCAGCGTGTGTGCCAGGCCCACTTGCCAACTAGTTACACCAATCATATTTGTTCTAACAGTAGTGTAAATATTTAAAAGAAATATTTTTTGACTGTGAAAGATCATTCTGCTAGTGTAATCTAATTGCAGTTTCCTGCCTGCCAGCGTGTGTGCCAGGCCCACTAGCCAACTAGTGCCACCAATCATATTTGTTGTAACAGTATTGAAAATATTTTAAATCAAAACTTTTTTGACTGTGAATCATCAGTCTGCTAGTGCCATTGAATTGCAGTTGCCTGCCTGCCAGCTTGTGTGCCAGGCCCACTTGCCGACTAGTTACACCAATCATATTTGTTCTAACAGTAGTGTAAATATTTAAAATAAAAAATTCTTAGACTGTGAATCATCAGTCTGCTAGTGTAATTGAATTGCAGTTTCCTGCCTGCCAGCGTGTGTGCCAGGCCCACTAGCCAACTAGTGCCACCAATCATATTTGTTGTAACAATATTGAAAATATTTTAAATCAAAACTTTTTTGACTGTGAATCATCATTCTGCTAGTGCCATTGAATTGCAGTTGCCTGCCTGCCAGCGTGTGTGCCAGGCCCACTTGCCAACTAGTTACACCAATCATATTTGTTCTAACAGTAGTGTAAATATTTAAAATAAAAAAATCTTAGACTGTGAATCATCAGTCTGCTAGTGCAATTGAATTGCAGTTTCCTGCCTGCCAGTGTGTGTGCCAGGCCCACTAGCCAACTAGTGCCACCAATCATATTTGTTGGAACAGTATTGAAAATATTTTAAATCAAAACTTTTTTGACTGTGAATCATCAGTCTGCTAGTGCCATTGAATTGCAGTTGCCTGCCTGCCAGCGTGTGTGCCAGGCCCACTTGCCAACTAGTTACACCAATCATATTTGTTCTAACAGTAGTGTAAATATTTAAAAGAAATATTTTTTGACTGTGAAAGATCATTCTGCTAGTGTAATCTAATTGCAGTTTCCTGCCTGCCAGCGTGTGTGCCAGGCCCACTAGCCAACTAGTGCCACCAATCATATTTGTTGTAACAGTATTGAAAATATTTTAAATCAAAACTTTTTTGACTGTGAATCATCAGTCTGCTAGTGCCATTGAATTGCAGTTGCCTGCCTGCCAGCTTGTGTGCCAGGCCCACTTGCCGACTAGTTACACCAATCATATTTGTTCTAACAGTAGTGTAAATATTTAAAATAAAAAATTCTTAGACTGTGAATCATCAGTCTGCTAGTGTAATTGAATTGCAGTTTCCTGCCTGCCAGCGTGTGTGCCAGGCCCACTAGCCAACTAGTGCCACCAATCATATTTGTTGTAACAATATTGAAAATATTTTAAATCAAAACTTTTTTGACTGTGAATCATCAGTCTGCTAGTGCCATTGAATTGCAGTTGCCTGCCTGCCAGCGTGTGTGCCAGGCCCACTTGCCAACTAGTTACACCAATCATATTTGTTCTAACAGTAGTGTAAATATTTAAAATAAAAAAATCTTAGACTGTGAATCATCAGTCTGCTAGTGCAATTGAATTGCAGTTTCCTGCCTGCCAGTGTGTGTGCCAGGCCCACTAGCCAACTAGTGCCACCAATCATATTTGTTGTAACAGTATTGAAAATATTTTAAATCAAAACTTTTTTGACTGTGAATCATCAGTCTGCTAGTGCCATTGAATTGCAGTTGCCTGCCTGCCAGCGTGTGTGCCAGGCCCACTTGCCAACTAGTTACACCAATCATATTTGTTCTAACAGTAGTGTAAATATTTAAAAGAAATATTTTTTGACTGTGAAAGATCATTCTGCTAGTGTAATCTAATTGCAGTTTCCTGCCTGCCAGCGTGTGTGCCAGGCCCACTAGCCAACTAGTGCCACCAATCATATTTGTTGTAACAGTATTGAAAATATTTTAAATCAAAACTTTTTTGACTGTGAATCATCAGTCTGCTAGTGCCATTGAATTGCAGTTGCCTGCCTGCCAGCTTGTGTGCCAGGCCCACTTGCCGACTAGTTACACCAATCATATTTGTTCTAACAGTAGTGTAAATATTTAAAATAAAAAATTCTTAGACTGTGAATCATCAGTCTGCTAGTGTAATTGAATTGCAGTTTCCTGCCTGCCAGCGTGTGTGCCAGGCCCACTAGCCAACTAGTGCCACCAATCATATTTGTTGTAACAATATTGAAAATATTTTAAATCAAAACTTTTTTGACTGTGAATCATCATTCTGCTAGTGCCATTGAATTGCAGTTGCCTGCCTGCCAGCGTGTGGGCCAGGCCCACTTGCCAACTAGTTACACCAATCATATTTGTTCTAACAGTAGTGTAAATATTTAAAATAAAAAAATCTTAGACTGTGAATCATCAGTCTGCTAGTGCAATTGAATTGCAGTTTCCTGCCTGCCAGTGTGTGTGCCAGGCCCACTAGCCAACTAGTGCCACCAATCATATTTGTTGGAACAGTATTGAAAATATTTTAAATCAAAACTTTTTTGACTGTGAATCATCAGTCTGCTAGTGCCATTGAATTGCAGTTGCCTGCCTGCCAGCGTGTGTGCCAGGCCCACTTGCCAACTAGTTACACCAATCATATTTGTTCTAACAGTAGTGTAAATATTTAAAAGAAATATTTTTTGACTGTGAAAGATCATTCTGCTAGTGTAATCTAATTGCAGTTTCCTGCCTGCCAGCGTGTGTGCCAGGCCCACTAGCCAACTAGTGCCACCAATCATATTTGTTGTAACAGTATTGAAAATATTTTAAATCAAAACTTTTTTGACTGTGAATCATCAGTCTGCTAGTGCCATTGAATTGCAGTTGCCTGCCTGCCAGCTTGTGTGCCAGGCCCACTTGCCGACTAGTTACACCAATCATATTTGTTCTAACAGTAGTGTAAATATTTAAAATAAAAAATTCTTAGACTGTGAATCATCAGTCTGCTAGTGTAATTGAATTGCAGTTTCCTGCCTGCCAGCATGTGTGCCAGGCCCACTAGCCAACTAGTGCCACCAATCATATTTGTTGTAACAATATTGAAAATATTTTAAATCAAAACTTTTTTGACTGTGAATCATCATTCTGCTAGTGCCATTGAATTGCAGTTGCCTGCCTGCCAGCGTGTGTGCCAGGCCCACTTGCCAACTAGTTACACCAATCATATTTGTTCTAACAGTAGTGTAAATATTTAAAATAAAAAAATCTTAGACTGTGAATCATCAGTCTGCTAGTGCAATTGAATTGCAGTTTCCTGCCTGCCAGTGTGTGTGCCAGGCCCACTAGCCAACTAGTGCCACCAATCATATTTGTTGGAACAGTATTGAAAATATTTTAAATCAAAACTTTTTTGACTGTGAATCATCAGTCTGCTAGTGCCATTGAATTGCAGTTGCCTGCCTGCCAGCGTGTGTGCCAGGCCCACTTGTCAACTAGTTACACCAATCATATTTGTTCTAACAGTAGTGTAAATATTTAAAAGAAATATTTTTTGACTGTGAAAGATCATTCTGCTAGTGTAATCTAATTGCAGTTTCCTGCCTGCCAGCGTGTGTGCCAGGCCCACTAGCCAACTAGTGCCACCAATCATATTTGTTGTAACAGTATTGAAAATATTTTAAATCAAAACTTTTTTGACTGTGAATCATCAGTCTGCTAGTGCCATTGAATTGCAGTTGCCTGCCTGCCAGCTTGTGTGCCAGGCCCACTTGCCGACTAGTTACACCAATCATATTTGTTCTAACTGTAGTGTAAATATTTAAAATAAAAAATTCTTAGACTGTGAATCATCAGTCTGCTAGTGTAATTGAATTGCAGTTTCCTGCCTGCCAGCGTGTGTGCCAGGCCCACTAGCCAACTAGTGCCACCAATCATATTTGTTGTAACAATATTGAAAATATTTTAAATCAAAACTTTTTTGACTGTGAATCATAATTCTGCTAGTGCCATTGAATTGCAGTTGCCTGCCTGCCAGCGTGTGTGCCAGGCCCACTTGCCAACTAGTTACACCAATCATATTTGTTCTAACAGTAGTGTAAATATTTAAAATAAAAAAATCTTAGACTGTGAATCATCAGTCTGCTAGTGCAATTTAATTGCAGTTTCCTGCCTGCCAGTGTGTGTGCCAGGCCCACTAGCCAACTAGTGCCACCAATCATATTTGTTGTAACAGTATTGAAAATATTTTAAATCAAAACTTTTTTGACTGTGAATCATCAGTCTGCTAGTGCCATTGAATTGCAGTTGCCTGCCTGCCAGCGTGTGTGCCAGGCCCACTTGCCAACTAGTTACACCAATCATATTTGTTCTAACAGTAGTGTAAATATTTAAAATAAAAAAATCTTAGACTGTGAATCATCAGTCTGCTAGTGCAATTGAATTGCAGTTTCCTGCCTGCCAGTGTGTGTGCCAGGCCCACTAGCCAACTAGTGCCACCAATCATATTTGTTGGAACAGTATTGAAAATATTTTAAATCAAAACTTTTTTGACTGTGAATCATCAGTCTGCTAGTGCCATTGAATTGCAGTTGCCTGCCTGCCAGCGTGTGTGCCAGGCCCACTTGCCAACTAGTTACACCAATCATATTTGTTCTAACAGTAGTGTAAATATTTAAAAGAAATATTTTTTGACTGTGAAAGATCATTCTGCTAGTGCAATCTAATTGCAGTTTCCTGCCTGCCAGCGTGTGTGCCAGGCCCACTAGCCAACTAGTGCCACCAATCATATTTGTTGTAACAGTATTGAAAATATTTTAAATCAAAACTTTTTTGACTGTGAATCATCAGTCTGCTAGTGCCATTGAATTGCAGTTGCCTGCCTGCCAGCTTGTGTGCCAGGCCCACTTGCCGACTAGTTACACCAATCATATTTGTTCTAACAGTAGTGTAAATATTTAAAATAAAAAATTCTTAGACTGTGAATCATCAGTCTGCTAGTGTAATTGAATTGCAGTTTCCTGCCTGCCAGCATGTGTGCCAGGCCCACTAGCCAACTAGTGCCACCAATCATATTTGTTGTAACAATATTGAAAATATTTTAAATCAAAACTTTTTTGACTGTGAATCATCATTCTGCTAGTGCCATTGAATTGCAGTTGCCTGCCTGCCAGCGTGTGTGCCAGGCCCACTTGCCAACTAGTTACACCAATCATATTTGTTCTAACAGTAGTGTAAATATTTAAAATAAAAAAATCTTAGACTGTGAATCATCAGTCTGCTAGTGCAATTGAATTGCAGTTTCCTGCCTGCCAGTGTGTGTGCCAGGCCCACTAGCCAACTAGTGCCACCAATCATATTTGTTGGAACAGTATTGAAAATATTTTAAATCAAAACTTTTTTGACTGTGAATCATCAGTCTGCTAGTGCCATTGAATTGCAGTTGCCTGCCTGCCAGCGTGTGTGCCAGGCCCACTTGTCAACTAGTTACACCAATCATATTTGTTCTAACAGTAGTGTAAATATTTAAAAGAAATATTTTTTGACTGTGAAAGATCATTCTGCTAGTGTAATCTAATTGCAGTTTCCTGCCTGCCAGCGTGTGTGCCAGGCCCACTAGCCAACTAGTGCCACCAATCATATTTGTTGTAACAGTATTGAAAATATTTTAAATCAAAACTTTTTTGACTGTGAATCATCAGTCTGCTAGTGCCATTGAATTGCAGTTGCCTGCCTGCCAGCTTGTGTGCCAGGCCCACTTGCCGACTAGTTACACCAATCATATTTGTTCTAACTGTAGTGTAAATATTTAAAATAAAAAATTCTTAGACTGTGAATCATCAGTCTGCTAGTGTAATTGAATTGCAGTTTCCTGCCTGCCAGCGTGTGTGCCAGGCCCACTAGCCAACTAGTGCCACCAATCATATTTGTTGTAACAATATTGAAAATATTTTAAATCAAAACTTTTTTGACTGTGAATCATAATTCTGCTAGTGCCATTGAATTGCAGTTGCCTGCCTGCCAGCGTGTGTGCCAGGCCCACTTGCCAACTAGTTACACCAATCATATTTGTTCTAACAGTAGTGTAAATATTTAAAATAAAAAAATCTTAGACTGTGAATCATCAGTCTGCTAGTGCAATTTAATTGCAGTTTCCTGCCTGCCAGTGTGTGTGCCAGGCCCACTAGCCAACTAGTGCCACCAATCATATTTGTTGTAACAGTATTGAAAATATTTTAAATCAAAACTTTTTTGACTGTGAATCATCAGTCTGCTAGTGCCATTGAATTGCAGTTGCCTGCCTGCCAGCGTGTGTGCCAGGCCCACTTGCCAACTAGTTACACCAATCATATTTGTTCTAACAGTAGTGTAAATATTTAAAATAAAAAAATCTTAGACTGTGAATCATCAGTCTGCTAGTGCAATTGAATTGCAGTTTCCTGCCTGCCAGTGTGTGTGCCAGGCCCACTAGCCAACTAGTGCCACCAATCATATTTGTTGGAACAGTATTGAAAATATTTTAAATCAAAACTTTTTTGACTGTGAATCATCAGTCTGCTAGTGCCATTGAATTGCAGTTGCCTGCCTGCCAGCGTGTGTGCCAGGCCCACTTGCCAACTAGTTACACCAATCATATTTGTTCTAACAGTAGTGTAAATATTTAAAAGAAATATTTTTTGACTGTGAAAGATCATTCTGCTAGTGTAATCTAATTGCAGTTTCCTGCCTGCCAGCGTGTGTGCCAGGCCCACTAGCCAACTAGTGCCACCAATCATATTTGTTGTAACAGTATTGAAAATATTTTAAATCAAAACTTTTTTGACTGTGAATCATCAGTCTGCTAGTGCCATTGAATTGCAGTTGCCTGCCTGCCAGCTTGTGTGCCAGGCCCACTTGCCGACTAGTTACACCAATCATATTTGTTCTAACAGTAGTGTAAATATTTAAAATAAAAAATTCTTAGACTGTGAATCATCAGTCTGCTAGTGTAATTGAATTGCAGTTTCCTGCCTGCCAGCGTGTGTGCCAGGCCCACTAGCCAACTAGTGCCACTAATCATATTTGTTGTAACAATATTGAAAATATTTTAAATCAAAACTTTTTTGACTGTGAATCATAATTCTGCTAGTGCCATTGAATTGCAGTTGCCTGCCTGCCAGCGTGTGTGCCAGGCTCACTTGCCAACTAGTTACACCAATCATATTTGTTCTAACAGTAGTGTAAATATTTAAAATAAAAAAATCTTAGACTGTGAATCATCAGTCTGCTAGTGCAATTTAATTGCAGTTTCCTGCCTGCCAGTGTGTGTGCCAGGCCCACTAGCCAACTAGTGCCACCAATCATATTTGTTGTAACAGTATTGAAAATATTTTAAATCAAAACTTTTTTGACTGTGAATCATCAGTCTGCTAGTGCCATTGAATTGCAGTTGCCTGCCTGCCAGCGTGTGTGCCAGGCCCACTTGCCAACTAGTTACACCAATCATATTTGTTCTAACAGTAGTGTAAATATTTAAAATAAAAAAATCTTAGACTGTGAATCATCAGTCTGCTAGTGCAATTGAATTGCAGTTTCCTGCCTGCCAGTGTGTGTGCCAGGCCCACTAGCCAACTAGTGCCACCAATCATATTTGTTGTAACAGTATTGAAAATATTTTAAATCAAAACTTTTTTGACTGTGAATCATCAGTCTGCTAGTGCCATTGAATTGCAGTTGCCTGCCTGCCAGCGTGTGTGCCATGCCCACTTGCCAACTAGTTACACCAATCATATTTGTTCTAACAGTAGTGTAAATATTTAAAAGAAATATTTTTTGACTGTGAAAGATCATTCTGCTAGTGTAATCTAATTGCAGTTTCCTGCCTGCCAGCGTATGTGCCAGGCCCACTAGCCAACTAGTGCCACCAATCATATTTGTTGTAACAGTATTGCAAATATTTTAAATCAAAACTTTTTTGACTGTGAATCATCAGTCTGCTAGTGCCATTGAATTGCAGTTGCCTGCCTGCCAGCTTGTGTGCCAGGCCCACTTGCCGACTAGTTACACCAATCATATTTGTTCTAACAGTAGTGTAAATATTTAAAATAAAAAATTCTTAGACTGTGAATCATCAGTCTGCTAGTGTAATTGAATTGCAGTTTCCTGCCTGCCAGCGTGTGTGCCAGGCCCACTAGCCAACTAGTGCCACCAATCATATTTGTTGTAACAATATTGAAAATATTTTAAATCAAAACTTTTTTGACTGTGAATCATCATTCTGCTAGTGCCATTGAATTGCAGTTGCCTGCCTGCCAGCGTGTGTGCCAGGCCCACTTGCCAACTAGTTACACCAATCATATTTGTTCTAACAGTAGTGTAAATATTTAAAATAAAAAAATCTTAGACTGTGAATCATCAGTCTGCTAGTGCAATTGAATTGCAGTTTCCTGCCTGCCAGTGTGTGTGCCAGGCCCACTAGCCAACTAGTGCCACCAATCATATTTGTTGTAACAGTATTGAAAATATTTTAAATCAAAACTTTTTTGACTGTGAATCATCAGTCTGCTAGTGCCATTGAATTGCAGTTGCCTGCCTGCCAGCGTGTGTGCCAGGCCCACTTGCCAACTAGTTACACCAATCATATTTGTTCCAACAGTAGTGTAAATATTTAAAAGAAATATTTTTTGACTGTGAAAGATCATTCTGCTAGTGTAAACTAATTGCAGTTTCCTGCCTGCCAGCGTGTGTGCCAGGCCCACTAGCCAACTAGTGCCACCAATCATATTTGTTGTAACAGTATTGAAAATATTTTAAATCAAAACTTTTTTGACTGTGAATCATCAGTCTGCTAGTGCCATTGAATTGCAGTTGCCTGCCTGCCTGCCAGCTTGTGTGCCAGGCCCACTTGCCGACTAGTTACACCAATCATATTTGTTCTAACAGTAGTGTAAATATTTAAAATAAAAAATTCTTAGACTGTGAATCATCAGTCTGCTAGTGTAATTGAATTGCAGTTTCCTGCCTGCCAGCGTGTGTGCCAGGCCCACTAGCCAACTAGTGCCACCAATCATATTTGTTGTAACAGTATTGAAAATATTTTAAATCAAAACTTTTTTGACTGTGAATCATCAGTCTGCTATTGCCATTGAATTGCAGTTGCCTGCCTGCCAACGTGTGTGCCAGGCCCATTTGCCGTTTCCAACTAGTGCCACCGATCATATTTGTTCTAACAGTATTGTAAAAAATTTTAAAATAAAATTTTTGGACTGTGAAGCATCAGTCAGCTAGTGTAATCTAATTGCAGTTGCCTTCCTCCCAGCATGTGTGCCAGCTAGGCCCACTTGCCAACTAGTGCCACCAATCATATTTGTTGTCACAGTACTTTTAATATTTAAAAAATAAACATTGTTTACTTTGAAACATCAGTCTTTTTTTTGGTGTCAGGTTCACAGCGTATACTGTGCCCACTTGCCTAGTGCCACCACTCATAATTTGTTTAATAGTATTGTAAGTGTACATTTTAAAAAAAATGACTAGCAGAGGCAGGCTACCCCGCAGGTGCCGTCGTGGTCGTGGTGCTGTGATTCCTTTAGACCCTACAAATATGCACATTGTTCAGAGGCCAGGTGCCAGGGGGGAATGCGAAAAGTTCTGAGGAGGACCTAGAATGGCTAACACAGGACACCCAATCTTCTACAGCTTCCGCTCCTAGTCCTCCTAACCTTGACGCACCATGCACATCCAGCTGTGCTTTGGGCACCTCTCAAGTGACCAGAGCCACTTGCCCGCCTGTCGCCACCACCAACACTAGCACCACAGCTGCTTCACTTGATCTGTCAGAGGAGTTATTGACACATCAGTTGGAAGAAATGATTGATGCGCAACCATCATTGACAGAGGATGTAGATAACAGTGATATGTCTCAGTCAGGCAGCATTACAGACATGGAGGTACGGTGTGATGATGATGATGATGATGATGTTGTACCCGCTGCTGCTTCCTTTGTTGATGTGTCAGATACAAGTGAAGCGGTTGATGATGATGTGTCGTTGGATGTCACGTGGGTGCCTGCTAGAAGAGAAGAAGAAGAAGGGGAAAGTTCAGATTGGGAGACAGAGAGCAGGAGGAGGAGAAGACGAGTTGGAAGCAGGGGGAGGTCGTCGCAAGGAGCTAGTGTCACAGTCAGACAGCATGCATCGGCACCCGGGGTCATCCAGACAGCACGCCGACGCCAATCAACGCATGCTGTTGCCACCACCAGAATACCGTCATCGCAGAGCTCTGCAGTGTGGCATTTGTTTTGTGTGTCTGCCTCTGACAACAGTGATGCCATTTGCAACCTGTGCCAAAAGAAACTGAGTCGTGGGAAGTCCAACACCCACCTAGGTACAACTGGTTTGCGAAGGCACATGGTCTCACATCACAAACGCAGATGGGAAGAACACATGAGTAGAAGCAGCACACAAACTCAAAGCTGACCTCCTCCTCCTGCTCCAGCATCTTCAGCCACGTCACCCACTGCTGTCCTCCTTGCCCCCTCTCAACCATCCTCCACTGAGTCTCTCTTACGTAGCAGTTCCTGGTCATCTGCCCACAGTCAGGTGTCTGTCAAGGACATGTTTGAGCGTAAGAAGCCAATTTCTCAAAGTCACCCCCTTGCCCGGCGTCTGACAGCTGGCTTGTCTGAACTCTTAGCCCACCAGCTTTTACCATACAAGCTGGTGGAGTCTGATGCTTTCAAAAAATTTGTATCTATTGGGACACCGCAGTGGAAGGTACCCGGCAGAAATTTCTTTTCACAAAAGGCAATCCCAAACCTGTACTCTATTGTGCGAAAGGAAGTAATGGCATGTCTGGCACACAGCGATGGGGCAAGGGTCCATATGACCACTGATAGCTGGTCTGCAAAGCATGGTCAGGGCAGGTATATCACCTACACTGTGCATTGGGTAAACCTGCTGACGTCTGACAAGCATGGAATGCGTGGCTCTGCAGAGGAGTTGGTGACACCGCTACGACTTGCAGGGAGGCCTGCTGCTACCTCCTCTACTCCTCCTACTCCATCCTCTTCCATAACCTCTTCCTCAGCTGAGTCCTCTTCTGCTTCTGCGTCTTGCTCCACATCAACAGCACCCCCCCAGCTCCCCAGGTACTATTCAACATCCCGGATACGGCAGTGTCACGCCGTCTTGGGGTTGACTTGCCTGAAAGCAGAGAGTCACACCGCACCAGCACTCCTGTCTGCCCTGAATGCACAGGTGGATCAATGGCTGACTCCGCACCAACTGGAGATTGGCAAGGTTGTTTCTGACAATGGAAGTAATTTGGTGGCGGTATTGAAATTGGGCAAGTTGACACATGTGCCGTGCATGGCACATGTGTGTAATCTGATTGTACAACGCTTTGTGCATAAGTACCCAGGCTTACAGGATGTCCTGAAGCAAGCCAGGAAGGTTGTGGCCATTTCAGGCGTTCCTACACGGCCATGGCGCACTTGTCCGATATCCAGCGTCAAAACAACCTGCCAGTGAGGCGCTTGATTTGCGACAGCCCAACACGGTGGAATTCAACACTCCTAATGTTCGACCGCCTGCTCCAGCAAGAAAAAGCTGTTAATGAGTATTTGTATGACCGGGGTGCTAGGACAGCCTCTGGGGAGCTGGGGATTTTTTTGCCAAATTACTGGACACTCATGCGCAATGCCTGTAGGCTCATGCATCCTTTTGAGGAGGTGACAAACCTTGTCAGTCGCACCGAAGGCACCATCAGTGACATCATACCATTTGTTTTCTTCCTGGAGCGTGCCCTGTGAAGAGTGCTGGATCAGGCCGTAGATGAGCATGAAGAGGAAGAGTTGTGGTGTCCATCACCACCAGAAACAGCCTTAACAGCATCGCTTGCTGGACCTGCGGCAACGCAGGAAGAGGATTGTGAGGAAGAGGAGTCAGAGAAGGAATGTGGCTTTGAGGAGGAGGTGGAGGAAGACAAAGCACAACAGGCATCCCAGGGTGCTCGTTGTTGTCACCTATCTTATACCCTCTTATAAAAAGGCTGAAGGAGAACCAAGTGTACTGGGTGTCCAATCATTTTTTTTTTCAATTTCCCGGTTCCTAAAAATTATCTCCGGGTTTCCAAAATCAATGCCATACCTGTACTCTATTGTTCAAAAGGATGTCATATGTCCTTTTTCCTGCTGTTGTTTCTGTTGAGGGTCCTGGACCCTCTTATAATAAGGCTGAAGGAGAACGACGTGTACTGGGTGTCCAATCATTTTTTTTGTTCAATTTCCCGGTTCCTAAAAATTATCTCCAGGTTTCTAAAATCAATGCCATACCTGTACTCTATTGTTCAAAAGGATGGCATATGTGCTCTTTCCTGCTGTTGTTTCTGTTGAGGGTCCGGGACCCTTGTATAAAAAGGATGAAGGAGAACAAAGTGTACTGGTTGTCCAAGCATCTTTTTCCAACTCCCGGTTCCTAAAAATTATTTCCGGGTTCCTAAAATGGATGCCATACCTGTACTGGATTGTTAAAAAGGATGGCATATGTGGTGTTTCCTGCTGTTGTTTCTGTTGAGGGTCCGGGACCCTCGTATAAAAAGGCTGAAGGAAAACGAAGTGTACTGGGTGTCCAATCATGTTTCTTTTTAAATTTCTCGGTTCCTAAAAATTATCTCTGGGTTCCTAAAACCGATGCCATACCTGTACTCTATTGTTCAAAAGGATGGCATAGGTAGTGTTTCCTGCTGTTGTTTCTGTTGAGGGTCGTGGGCCATTGTATAAAATGGCTGAAGGAGAATGACCTTTTAGGCAGGCCAGCTCTTTGCATACAGACCCCCAGACTCTGTAACAGATCCCTCATTTAGGGAGAGGTGCAGCCATAATGCAGGGTCAGAACCTCTGTCTGCAACTGGTATACTTGATTGTGCAAAAGGAAGTAACCTTACCATGGTTCCCTGACCGCACGTCTTGTTGTTATATTTTGGTGAGGGTAATCATTCAGGCCATATAGACCTCTCCCGATAGGGGGAGTAACAGGGATGAAAGTGCTAAGAATAGTACTACTTTACACAACCTAGTTAGCCATGAGTCCCAGTCCAAGACCGCATGTCTTGTTGTTTTATTTGGTCCGGCTAATCATGCAGGCCATACAGACCTCCCACCATTAGGGGTTGTAACAGGTATTAAACTAATAAGAACAGTACTACTGAAATAAACCTAGTTACCATGGTTCCAAGAGCGCAGGTTTTATTGTTGTACTTTGTTAGGCTAATCATGATGGCCATATAGACCTCCCCCGAGAGGTCTGGAAGTAACAGGGATGAAAGTGCTAAGAATAGTACTACTTTACACAACCTAGTTAGCCATGGGTCCCAGTCCAAGACCGCATGTCTTGTTTTTCATTTGGTCTGGCTAATCATGCAGGCCATATAGACATCCCACCATTAGGGGTTGTAACAGGTATTAAACTAATAAGAACAGTACTACTGAAATAAACCTAGTTACCATGGTTCCAAGAGTGCAGGTTTTATTGTTGTACTTTGTTAGGCTAATCATGATGGCCATGTAGACCTCCCCCGAGAGGTGGGAGTAACAGGGATGAAAGTGCTAAGAATAGTACTACTTTACACAACCTAGTTAGCCATGGGTCCCAGTCCAAGACCGCATGTCTTGTTGTTTTATTTGATACAGCTAATCATGCAGGCCATATAGACCTCCCACCATTAGGGGTTCTAACAGGTATTAAACTAATACTACTGAAATAAACCTAGTTACCATGGTTCCAAGAGCGCAGGTTTTATTGTTGTACTTTGTTAGGCTAATCATGATGACCATATAGACCTCCCCTGAGAGGTCTGGAAGTAACAGGGATGAAAGTGCTAAGAATAGTACTACTTTACACAACCTAGTTAGTCATGGGTCCCAGTCCAAGACCGCATGTCTTGTTGTTTTATTTGGTCGGCTAATCATGCAGGCCATATAGACATCCCACCATTAGGGGTTGTAACAGGTATTAAACTAATAAGAACATTACTACTGAAATAAACCTAGTTAACATGGTTCCAAAAGCGCAGGTTTTATTGTTGTACTTTGTTAGGATAATCATGATGGCCATGTAGACCTCCCCCGAGAGGTGGGAGTAACAACGATGAAAATGCTAAGAATAGTACTACTTTACACAACCTAGTTAGCCATGGGTCCCAGTCCAAGACCGCATGTCTTGTTGTTTTATTTGGTCCGTCTAATCATGCAGGCCATATAGACCTCCCACCATTAGGGGTTGTAACAGGGATTAAAGTGCTAAGAATAGTACAACTTAACACAACCTAGTTAACATGGGTCCCAGACCGCATGTCTTGTTGTTATATTTGGTGAGGGTAATCAGGCAGGCCTTATAGACCTCCCCCGATAGGGGGAGTAACAGGGATGAAAGTGCTAAGAATAGTACTACTTAACACAACCTAGTTACCATGGGTCCCAGACCGCATGTTTTGTTGTTATACTTTGTCAGGGTAATCATGCAGGCCATATAGACCTCCCCGATAGGGGGAGTAAGAGGGATTAAACTGCTAAGAAAAGTACTACTTAACACAACCTAGTTACCATGGGTCCCAGACTGCGTGTCTTGTTGTTATACTTTGTCAGGGTAATCATGCAGGCCATATAGACCTCCCCCGATAGGGGGAGTAACAGGGATTAAAGTGCTAACAATAGTACTACTTAACACAACCTAGTTACCATGGGTCCCAGACCGCATGTTTTATTATTATTATACTTTTTCAGGGTAATTATATATCTATCAAATCTATCTATTTATCTTCTATCGATTCTATCTAACTATCAATCTATGTATATCTATCGATCAAATCTATCTATTTATCTTCTATTGATTCTATCTATCTATAAATCTATGTATATCTTTCTATCAAATCTATCTCATGGCCGGACTGTTTTGAGACAGCCACTTGTGTTTAGGCCAAATTTGAAGTAGGAGGACAGACCAATCATCTTCTTCCATCTCCCTGTTCCAAAAAAGCAGGCCATATAGGCCTCCCCCGATAGGGGGAGTAACAGGTAGTAGTAAACTGCTAAGAATAGTACTACTTAACACACCACCGGTCCCAGACCGCATGTCTTATTGTTATACTCTGTCAGGGAAATTATATATCTTTCAAATCTATCTATTTATCTATCAAATCTATCTAACTATCAATCATATCTATCAAATGTATATTACATCTATTGATCAATGTAATTTGTATCTCTAAAAAGTATATTGCATCTTTTGATCTATGTAATTGGTATCTATCAAATGTATATTGCATCTTTTGATCTACAAAATTCGTATCTATCAAATGGATATTGTATCTATTGATCTATGTAATTTGTATCGATCATATGTATATTGCATCTATTGAGCTATGTAATCTATCTATCTATCTATCAAATCTATCTCGTGGTTGTGCAAATGGACTGTTTGCGGTTGTTTGCGGTGCGTTACACTTGGAGTTTGGTCTGTCACTGTGAAGCGGGTTTAACCCTTACACTACCTGATCGATACAACATCCTAACTGATGTTTTAAAGCACGTTATTGCAAACAATTTATTAATGTTATGTGATTTAGGCCCTTTATGGGTTAAAAGCAGACTCTGCATCAAATATGTAATTTTCCATGGGAGTTTTGCCATGGATCCCCCTCCAGCATGCCACAGTCCAGGTGTTAGTACCCTTGAAACAACTTTTCCATCACTATTGTGGCCAGAAAGAGTCCTTGTCAATGGCGGTTCGCTCGGTTCGCTGGTTCGCGAACAGTCCCAGAAGCTCGAGTCTGCCGTTCGCGAACTGAAATTTTTAAGTTTGCAACATAACTATGACTTAGGGTTTATGTTAGGGTGTTAGGTTTAAATGTTAGTTTTTTCCCCCATAGACATCAATGGGGCTGGGTTATGGAGCTTTTCTTTCTGCGATTGCAGGTGTTAGACTTTTTTCTGACCCGCTCTCCCCATTGATGTCTATGGGGAAAGCATGCACAAGCACGTCAAAACAGCGCTTGAATTGTGTGCGGTATGGAGCTTAAAAACACCATATCGCACGCACAAGCCGGCTGTTTCAAAACTTGTAATGACTGCGCTATGGAGGGTTAAATAACACAACTTTTGTTGCGTTTGTTAATTTTCCTATAGCGCGCATAACTCGTAATCTAGGTAAAAGTAAGTTCTGAGTGACTGTAAATGAGAGATAGCGAGAAATGTTGTCAGACAGCCTGTTTTCTATTTATTTAGACAGCTACAGTAAAATTAAATAACTATATAATTAGTTGCATCATTTCAATACAAAACATGTCAGATAACCAATGGTAATATAAGATAATATATATTTAGAAGGCCCAATTTATATTACCCACACCTAAAACATTAACGTTCTACTGTTTGGTAGAGGTTTGATATTGATGAGCCAAAGGGGCTGATTTATCACATGTCGGACGGACATGATTCGCTGTGGCGAACATGTCCTCCCGACATCGCTAAATGACGATAGCATACGCTGTTGGCATTTAACATTGCACAAAAATTTCTAATCAGCCACTAGCAGGGGGTGTCAATCATCACGATCTTATGCGTATTACGACCGCTGCTTCTTCTTAACTTTTTAAGGCTTGCACGGAAACAGCTGCATCCGCAGCATAATAAATATACTCCAAAGTGTTATCTTGTTTATATATTAATACCAGGAATGTTCTAACAACCTTCCAATGAATAGTGTTAAGAGAATTTAAAAAAGATTCTTGTAATTCCAATTAAGCAAAGATGATCAAAGAGATGTTGTAATTATCCATAAAATAGCAACAAGGGGTCACATAAGGACAGACATAATATACAGCCATACAGCAGATTGAAATCAGAGTAGAAGAGTGATTTATCAGGACAAAGCTATGAGGATAGGTTAAAGGAGAATCCAATAACCAAACAAAGCAATTACATTCTTAGGGCTAGATTACAAGTGGAACACTTAAATATTGCGCTCCCCCCAAGGGTCAAATTTGTCAGTTTGCGGGAGCACAATAATTAAGTAGCCATTAGTGGCTCATTATTGCTACCACAACCTCCGGTTCTAAAAGTGCCCCAAATGCCCTCAAAATAGAGGGCATTGTAGTTTTTTATTTAAAAAAAAAATTATCTTTTTTTTTTTTATGAAAAACAACTGCACTAGGCAGTTTTGGGGCTTTAAAGTTGGTGGGAGTGGGGTGTAAAGTGCCTTTACATTGCAGTCTATGGGAACTGTATGCTTATATACATATATATTTATGTGTTAATATGTGTATATACACATATAAACACAGATATATATGCATATATTCCTATACATCAATTTGAAAATGCTTCCCATCGCTGCGCTACTTACCCCCTTTGCTGCGCGAGGTTCTGATGCTGTCTCTGACGGCATCAGAACAAGGCTCCTATATATCAGTGCAGGTTATAAAGCGCTGTTATTACAAAGTGGAACGCTAATACCGCTTGCACACCAGCGATATTTAGTGCTTCACTTGTAATCTAGCCCTTATTGTTTCTATGTTAGTTCCTATAATGTTCTATTTTTCAGAAGTGAGAGAGGAAAGAGCTTTACAATGATACTCATAAAACTTCGTCCCAATATTGCGTTAATGATTCAGATAGGGCATATAATTTTAAATAACTTTAAAATTTTCTTTTATCATCAAATTTGCTTTGTTCTCCTGATATTCTTAGATGGAAGCTAAACCTAGGTAGGCTCATATGCTAATTTCTAAGCCTTTGGAGGCTGCCTCTTATCTGAATGCATTTGACAGTTTTTCGCAGCCTGAGGGCGTTAGTTCATGTGTTTCATATAAATAACATTGTGCTCACACATGTGGAGTTATTTAAGAGTCAGCACTAATTGCCTGAAATGCAAGCCTGTCAAAAGAACTGAGATAAGGGGACAGTCTGCAGAAGCTTAGATACAAGGTAATTACAGAAGTAAAAGTATATTTACATGACAGTGTTGGTTATGCAAAACTGGGGAATGGTAAA
This sequence comes from Bombina bombina, assembly GCF_027579735.1. Classification (NCBI taxonomy): domain Eukaryota; kingdom Metazoa; phylum Chordata; class Amphibia; order Anura; family Bombinatoridae; genus Bombina; species Bombina bombina. The sequence goes on from NC_069500.1 coordinate 1,099,938,491, forward strand.
TAAAAGGATTATCTTTATTTTTAAACAATAAGATTTTTGGTGTTTACTACCCCTTTCAGCACAGAACCAAACAAATGAACAACAAATAATAATAAAAAAAATGAATGTTTTAATAAAAATTGTTAAACTGTCATTTATTTATTATTCTTTTAAGAAAAAAAGAACCTGCTATATTAATCTACACAGCCCCACCCTATTAAACCCTAAAACCCCTATTGCAATAAACCCCTCACTATATTAATGCCTAAACCACGACAACCCCATCACAATAAACCCCCCTACACTATTTAACCCCATAAACCGCCACAACACCTATCGCAGTAAACTCTCTACATTATTAACTCCTAAAACTCCATCAAAATAAACCTCCTACTCTGTTAACCTCTAAAACACCTAAAATACATAACAATAGGGTACCCTATCAAAACAAAACAAAATATATATATATATATATATATATATATTGCAAAAGAAAAGATGTGTCCCAATCTCATATGTTTTGTGAAAAAATGTCAATTACAGCCAAATGATATTACTGAATCCTCTATGGAGTGTGTCCTTCTCTGAGGAAGTAATAATGAAGTCGTGATATGGTATCCGATGTGAAAAGGTCCCAAAAAATATATCCCAAAAAATAAAAATAGGAATAAAAAAATAATAAGAATGAAAATTAAAAATTAAAAAAAGGGGTAGAAAAAGTCTGTGATAATGGTGATGTCCTTAAGTAGTCATGTGCAAAAATCTGTAGAGAGGAAAATAATAACCTTGTGAACCTACTCTGTAATAAGGCTTGCAAATTTGGAAACTCAAGCAGTTAATATTTAACACGTTTCAGCCATAGTGGGGGCCTTTTTCAAAAAATTTTATTTTTTTGCTCATGACTAATGAAGGACATCACCATTATAGTGTAGGAGTTAAATATTGTAGCTATAGTTTTTTAAATTGTTTTAAAGGCATGTTAGGGGTAATGTGAACTTGACTGCAGCCATCTTGTTCCTCGCAGCCATCTTGTGATGATTAGCATCTATTTTGTAATGATTAGACTTTATTATACTGGGTTATTATGTAGTGAGAAATATGCTGATGTTAGTAAGAATTGTATTAGTATTACTGGCCTTGCAAAGGTTCCTGGCAAGGCGCCTGGAAGTCTGTTATCTAGGTAAGATGGACAAACGACCTTGCTTTAGGCTGAAATATGCGCACAGATGTATTTTTGCTACTGTTATAAGAAACACTCCTTCATACTGCTCTTTCTCTCATATATTTTAATAAGCTTCTTTTGTATGGTATGAGATGACGTGGTCCAAAACGTGTCATTCCCTTAACCCTGTATGCTATTACTCAAGTCTATAAGATAGGCTTGCACTGTTCAATAAAGATGATTGGCTTTAGATCATATTGCTGCGTGGTCTGAGTCATTCTAAGGGATCCTTATCAGATAATCTACATCTGCTCCAGGTGGTACAGCGGCCCAGAGGCTTTGGCCTGGCCTGACACTTCCCCCCCTGGGAATAACACCTAACAAGGCATTTAATTTGTTTGAACAAATTTAATTAACAAATTATTCCTAAACAAATGAAATGTCTAACAAAAGAGTTTAAAATTTGAAATGTCTAACAAAAGAATTTAAAATTTTGGAAGAACGATTCATCTGAATACACATGTCTAAGATTCATGTTGAGTATTAGAAAATAGCATCTATAAATACTGGAAAAGTTCATCAAGGGCCATAATAGTATTAATCATAATATGGCTCATTAAATTTTCAAAAACACATCCCAATACTCATTACATTCAGTTGAAATCAGCCATTATCAAGTTATTTAAACAAATCCTCACCATATGATCTATTCAAATACCAAGTTTCAAACAAATCCTTGAATCATTTTCTTAGACAAACTATTCTTAAAGAGACATTAAACCCAAATGTTTTCTTTCATGATTGAGAAAGAGCATGGAATTTTAAACATCTTTCCAATTTACGTCTATTATCTGATTTGCTACTTTCACTTAATATAATTTGTTGGAAAGCATATCTAAATAGGCTCTGTAGCTGCTGATTGGTGCTACACATAGATGCCTTTTGTGATTGACTCACCCATGTGCATTGTTATTTCTTCAACAAAGGATATCTCAAGAATGAAGCAAATTAAATAATGTAAGTAAATTGGAATGTTATTAAAAATTGTATTCTCTATCTGAATCAATAAATATTTTGGGTTTCATGTACCTTTAATCTCCAATATTAACTCTATAGAATTTTCATCCCATACCCCTGTTTTTTCAAACTCAAATACTACTTAATAAATCACTATATTTTCACATTTTCTAGTGATTCCAATTCTGAATATAACTGTCAAATTTCAGCCAGCTATATCATTCTACTTCAAAGATATTAGCATGTCAAAAATCAAATTTCTAATATAAACCCTCTCACCTTACGCTTAACAAGCACACAAAATCAGCTTTAACACAAGCAATAAAACATGCATGTGCAAAAATGTGCTTATAGCGCTATCTTGAATTTAAAAAAAATCAAAATATCTTAAAAACTACTAATCACACAAATTTTTACCACACTATCTGTTCAAATACCAAGTTTCAAACATATCCCTGCAGCTATTTCTTAGATAAACTTGTCTATGGGATTTTCAACTGTTTATTCAATCTCAAATATCTCAAAAACTACTTAAAATAATCACTTGAGATTTTCCAGTTTGTTGTAGTGATTCCCAATTCGGATCTAACAGCCAGATATCTTATTCCAATCCAAAGATATGAGCATTTTCAGTTTTTAATGAAAGCCGTTCTCAACTACCGTGCTCCCATAATTTGTATGTGTGTATGTATATACATGGGTATATATGTTTACATATACACACCTTTAAATATGTGTACACATATATAAATACACACATACAAATATAAATATATATATATATATATATATACTGTATATCTATTTATCTATCTATCTATCTATCTATCTATCTATCACCTATCTATCTATCTTTCGATCTGCCTGTCTGTCTATCTAGCTATACAAACTTTTTAGACCTTCCCAGTCAAACACCTTGACAAGCAATATATTCATTTTAAACAACTTGAATGTTTTTTTTTAAATATAAATTCTTAAAATACCTTTGTTCTTCATTTAGAAGAACATGTTAATTTTTATTTTAAATCTATCTGTCTATCTATCTTTCCATATAATATATCTATATACAGTATATTCATTTAGATATATAGCTATAGATATTAGACTCATGTATTCGTTTTAACAAAACAAATATCCGAATGAATGTGCAAAGAAAATTATAGAAAATTAAAAAATATTGACGTCAGTATTCATTTCCTATAAATTTGTTTAGGGGGTTAATACCTTAAAGTGAAGGTCAAGTTTGGGTGACTCACGCCGTTCTACAGTGAATTCAAAATGACCTAGACTTTCATTCATCATTTTTTATACATCGTATTAATAATAGTATTTTTCTACCTTATATTCATGCTCCGGTGCACTTATTCTGTCCGCCCGCCATTTTAACTAACTTGATTGACAGCCTAGTAATATGACAGTTTCTAAGGGCCGTTTACTCCCTGTGGCGTTCAGCCCCTTTCTCTCAATGTCATATTCTAACTATGCGCATGCGTAAACTAGTCCGTAGCGTCCTTTCTCTCTCCTGCTCGTTCATGAGCCGCGCATGCGTATTCCGTTTCCTGCTTCCTGCTGCAAATTTGATAGAAAGGAATCGTGACAACTGACGCATGCGCTTTGGGTGGTTAAATACGCGTGCGCAGTTACTTTATAATATCGTGCACAAGCTTGGGAAAGATGTAGAGAGCTGGTGGGACCGCTCGCTACGTCACAAATGCTGAAAGGAGGAAGTATTGCATGGGAGGAGTCGCAATCGAAAAGGTAAATATTGTACTATATATTTATTTCACAAAAATAACATATAATAAAAAAAAACTTAGCAACTACAATACTGAGATGTTGCTGAATACATTGCTGGAGTCGATTGCTGTAAAATTGACCTTCACTTTAAAGTGCTCTTGAGAGCTTGCTTACCTGATTGTCTTCTTGCCAGAGCCCCAGCCGCGCTAACAGGAGGCTTAGCACTCTCGGCTCCCAGGACCTGCACTAATATTAACTTGTTAAGGTAAGAACTTTTTTACCTGTAGCTTTGAAACATTTACATTTGTTCCAATGAAAATTAATCTTAATGTTTAACTAAAATTTATTATCGTTCATCATATGTCCATTGGTATCCCGAGATGAGTCTTGACTATGGAACATTGGGTCTTGTATATCAAGGCTTTACTCACCTGTGAATAATTCAGAGGACAAGAGGTAATATACATGGTGGGAGCTATGCTTTAGAACTATATTAAGACTTTACTCACCTGTGAATAATTCAGAGGACAAGAGGTAATATACATGGTGGGAGCTATGCTTAAGAACTATATTAAGACTTTACTCACCTGTGAATAATTCAGAGGACAAGAGGTAATATACATGGTGGGAGCTATGCTTAAGAACTATATTAAGACTTTACTCACCTTTGAATAATTCAGAGGACAAGAGGTAATATACATGGTGTGAGCTATGCTTAAGAACTATATTAAGACTTTACTCACCTGTGAATAATTCAGAGGACAAGAGGTAATATACATGGTGGGAGCTATGCTTAAGAACTATATTAAGACTTTACTCACCTGTGAATAATTCAGAGGACAAGAGGTAATATACATGGTGGGAGCTATGCTTAAGAACTATATTAAGACTTTACTCACCTGTGAATAATTCAGAGGACAAGAGGTAATATACATGGTGGGAGCTATGCTTAAGAACTATATTAAGACTTTACTCACCTGTGAATAATTCAGAGGACAAGAGGTAATATGCATGGTGTGAGCTATGCTTAAGAACTATATTAAGACTTTACTCACCTGTGAATAATTCAGAGGACAAGAGGTAATATACATGGTGTGAGCTATGCTTAAGAACTATATTAAGACTTTACTCACCTGTGAATAATTCAGAGGACAAGAGGTAATATACATGGTGTGAGCTATGCTTAAGAACTATATTAAGACTTTACCTACCTGTGAATAATTCAGAGGACAAGAGGTAATATACATGGTGGGAGCTATGCTTAAGAACTATATTAAGACTTTACTCACCTGTGAATAATTCAGAGGACAAGAGGTAATATACATGGTGTGAGCTATGCTTAAGAACTATTGATTGATCAACATAATACACATTGGGCTCTATACTTACCCATCTCGATTTGCACTTATATCAACTGACAGACATGGATACCACACACACAGTAAACAAATCTTAATTTTCCTGATATTCTTTGTTGAAAATCAGGAAGGTAAGCTCAGCAGTGTGCACGTGTCTGAAGCACTATATTGCAGCAGTTTTGCTACAATGTTATACATTAGCAAGAGCACTAGATGGCAGCACTATTTCCTGTCATGTAGTGACAAAGACATGTGCACGCTACCTATCCAGATATTTCTTCAACAAATAATAACATGAGAACTATGCAAGTTTGATAATAGAAGTACATTGGAAACATTTTTAAAATTGTATTTTCTATCTAAATAATGCAAGAAAAAAAATTGGGTTTCATGTCCGTTTGTTTCATTACATGTCACTTTTCACTACCCCACATTGGAAGTATAACCAGCGGGTATTTACCCTTAAATGCCTAAGGAAATTTTGGTTGCTAATAAGTAATGATAATAATAGCAGAAATGCTTGTTCTTTCATACAATATATATATATTAGCAGAAATGCTTGTTCTTCCATACAATATATATATATATATATATATATATATATATATATATATATATATATAAGCAGAAATGCTTGTTCTTTCATACAATATATATATATATATTAGCAGAAATGCTTGTTCTTTCATACAATCCTGTATAATAAAAGGCCAAGTGTGTTTGTCCAAAGCTGTCATGCGCAGTAGAGACTGCGCGCGAGGACAAACACACCTGGCCTTAGAGTCCCTACCTGAACAGCCGGTGCGGGCGAAGGTGGGCATGGCCGGGTGTGAGCGGCATTATGGGGGCGTGGCTGAGCATGGCGGGGGTGTGGCAACGCGAGCGAGAGGGATCGAGGTGAGAGAGCTAGAAAGAGAAGGGGAGAGAGATAGAAAGAAAAGAAAATAATTGGGAAAGAGCAAGAGAGGGGGGAGAGAGAAAAAATAGAGGAGAAGAGCAAAACAGATGGGAATGAGCAAAACAGAGGGAAGAGAGAAAGAGTAAAAGAGAGGAGGAGAGAGAAAATAAGAGGGGGAAAGAGAGAGAGCAAAAGAAAGGGGAGAGAGAGAAAAAGAGAGGGATGGAGAGAGTGCAAAAGAGAGGGGGGAGAGAGAGTGCAAAAGAGAGGGGGGAGAGAGAGGGTAAAAGAGAGGGGGAGAGAGTGCAAAAGAGAGGGGGGAGAGAGAGCAAAAGAGAGTGGGAAAGAGAGAGTGCAAAAGAGAGGGGAGAGAGAGAGCGCAAAAGAGAGGGGGAGAGAGAGAACATGCAAAAGAGAGGGGGGAGAGAGAGCACAAAAGAGAGGGGGGAGAGAGACAGCGCAAAATAGTGGGGGGAGAGAGAGAGCACAAAAGAGGGGGATAAAGAGCAAAAGAGAGGGATAGGGAGAGAGACAGAGCAAAAGAGAGGGATGGGAAGAGAGACAGGGCAAAAGAGAGGGGGAAGAGAGAGAGTGCAAAATAGAGGGGGAGGGAGAGATCGCAAAAGAGAGGGGGGAGAGAGAGCGCAAAAAAGAGGGGGAGAGAGCACAAAAGAGAGGGGGATAGAGAGAGTGCAAAAGAGAGGGGGAGAGAGAGAGCACAAAAGAAAAGGGGAGAGAGAGAGCACAAAAGAGAGGGGGGAGAGAGAAAGAGCAAAAGAGAGGGGGGAGAGAGAGCACAAAAGAGAGGGGGGAGAGATCGTAAAAGAGAAGGGGAGAGAGAGCAAAAGAGGGGGAGAGAGTGCATAAGAGAGAGGGGACAGAGAGAGCACAAAAGAGAGGAGGAGAGAGCGCAAAAGAGAGGGCGAGAGAGAGAGCGCAAAAGAGAGGGGGGGAGAGAAAGCAAAATAGAGGGGGGAGAGAGGGAGCAAAAAGAGAGGGGAAAGAGCAAAAGAGAGGGGAGAGAGAGCAAAAGAGAGGGGGGATAGAGAGAGTGCAAAAGAGAGGGGGAGAGAGAGAGCACAAAAGAAAAGGGGAGAGAGAGAGCACAAAAGAGAGGGGGGAGAGAGAAAGAGCAAAAGAGAGGGGGGAGAGAGAGCACAAAAGAGAGGGGGGAGAGATCGTAAAAGAGAAGGGGAGAGAGAGCAAAAGAGGGGGAGAGAGTGCATAAGAGAGAGGGGACAGAGAGAGCACAAAAGAGAGGAGGAGAGAGCGCAAAAGAGAGGGCGAGAGAGAGAGCGCAAAAGAGAGGGGGGGAGAGAAAGCAAAATAGAGGGGGGAGAGAGGGAGCAAAAAGAGAGGGGAAAGAGCAAAAGAGAGGGGAGAGAGAGCAAAAGAGAGGGGGGATAGAGAGAGCCAAATAGAGGGGGTAGATAGAGCAAAAGAGAGGTAGAGCGAGAGAGAGCGCAAAAGAGAGGGAGCACAAAAGAGGGGGGAGAGAGAGCAAAAGAGAGGGGGGAGAGAGAGCAAAAGAGAGGTGGAGAGAGTGAGAGAGCGCAAAAGAGAGGGGGGAGAGAGCAAAAGAGAGGTGGGAGAGAGGAAGTAAAAAAGAGGGGAGAGAGAGCCAAAGAGAGGGGGGATAGAGAGAGCCAAAAAGATGGGGTAAAGAGAGCAAAAGAGAGGTGGAGTAAGAGAGAGAGCAAAAGAGAGGGCGAGGGAGAGCAAAAGAGAGGGGGGGGGAGAGAGCAAAAGAGAGGGGGGAGAGAGAGCAAAAGAGAGGGGGGAGAGAGAGCAAAAGAGAGGTGGAGAGAGTGAGAGAGCGCAAAAGAGAGGGGGGAGAGAGCAAAAGAGAGGGGGGAGAGAGGAAGTAAAAAAAGAGGGGAGAGAGAGCCAAAGAGAGGGGGGATAGAGAGAGCCAAAGAGATGGGGTAAAGAGAGCAAAAGAGAGGTGGAGTAAGAGAGAGCGCAAAAGAGAGGGCGAGGGAGAGCAAAAGAGAGGGGGGGAGAGAGAGAGCAAAAGAGAGGGGAGGAAGAGAGCGCAAGGGGTGGGACCACTGTACTGCAAAAAATGGCCCGTGTGGAGGGCTTTAGGACTAGTATATATATATATATATATATATATATATATTAGCAGAAGTGCTTGTTCTGCGAATACAATATATATATATATATATATATATATATATATAGTAGAACGAAGAAGGGTCCAGGCAGGGAGCTCAAAGCAAAAGGTGAATGTTTATTGGCAACAGTATAAAAGCTTCTAAGATATATTTACTAGGCAAATGGCTATGATGAACAGCAGAAAAGGGGCTGGGGTGGGCGTCTGACGCATTTCAGCTCCTTGGGAGCCTTAATCATAGACAGAATACTGCCCTAATGCCCTATTCTGACTGATATAGACTATGCTGACTTACTATTGGATAGCCTGACCTGCCTGTGTTACTTGTGGGCATATACCTATTGTGGAGAACTACCTGTGTAAGGTTGAATGCCTTATGTTGTGAAAATGTAATTCTCTAAATTATTTATTTTATTATATATATGTATATAGCCTTGCTGGTACCCTGTTCACCATAGACCAATAATTTAATAGATAAACAAGAGAAAGAAAAAGATATATAGACTAATTAAATAATTGAGTTTCCGTATTCTTATATTTAATGATTACTGCTAGTCTAATCGCATTGTATGATCAATATATACCAAATTTTGTTTGTGATCATACATTTTTACTGCTTATTTTAGAAGGTAGCAACTCAGTTATATTCAACTTTCACTGATTCTAAGTAGGTGAGTGTAGGGTTAATATGCTAAGTGCTGGGTACATATTTGAATAACCTAAGAGTGGTTTTTAGTTGGTAAACAGGAGGGCATGTAACCAATCACAACAACAACTGTATTATTGGATTCATCCTTTTATCTATATTAACTTTATATTTTGCAAATCCAAATGTTATCATGTCATGATAAGGTGATGCCCTCCTATTAATCAACTCTAATTCCTAATTTAAATAAACTGAAATAAAACTAGCTAACTCAGCTGAAAACATACACAAGAAAGTATTTATATTTGTATATTTTAGTACTTAAATACACATAGAGACTTTACTCAGTTACTTATTTAGATATTATATTGTATGAAAACACAATATAATATAATCAAATCAAAGGCAGATAAGGAACAATCCATTACCAATGATTGATTAGATCCGTCTCAATGTTAAGACCGGATGGTTGCCGACTGCCTAGGGTGAAGATCCAGAACACCTCTTTGGCAAGGAGGTCCTTCAATCTATCTCCACCTCTAGGCTTCCTTTTTATCTGATCAATCACAGTCCAGGTGAATGTGCTTATATCTTTATTGTGCTCATCCACAAAGTGTTTGGAGGCTCCAGTGGGTGTTATTCCCCTTTCGATGTCATTAAGGTGGGCATGGATCCTCTCCCTGGCTTCCCGGGAGGTGCACCCTATGTATTGCTTCTGGCATAGGCTGCATGTAATCATATAGATCACAAAAGTCAATCTACAGTTTGTACATTGTGATAATGAGTACACTTTTTGCGTGGCCAGGGATTGGAAAAATGTCCCCGTGATGACATATCCGCAAGCCTTGCAGGTACTGTTACCACATTTATAGTGCCCCTTCTGTGACAGCCAAGTACTTTGTGGTCTTGATTTCTTGAGCATTGATGGCGAAATTTGATTGCCGATGGTTGTATTTCGTCTTGCTACGCAAAAACAACCATCCTTACTATCATCTTTAAGAAAATCGTCTCCCAACAAAATTGGCAAATTTTTGCGCAATATTTTGCAGATAGAGTAGTATTGGGGACTATAGGTAGTCACAAAGGTGGGCTTCTGTCTAGCTTCCTTTGTTACTGTTCTGATCTCAAGGAGAGAGTTCCTATTGAGATGTTTGACATCATCTAGTGCTTTATGTACCACATTGATGTCATATCCACGCTCCAACAACCTCTTGGTTAATGTTTCACTTTCTGCCAGAAAGCTATCATCCTCTGAGCAGTTGCGCCGAATTCGCAAAAATTGCCCTTTGGCTATTCCATAACTGGTATGCGGAGGATGATTACTTCTGGCATGCAAGTAGGTGTTAGACGAAATAGGTTTGACATATAATGAAGTGCTTACTCTGTTTTCCCCTGGAAGTCCAGTTAGGACTAGATCCAGGAATGGGAGCTCATTCTTCTCAAAAGTGAAGGTAAAATGTAATCCCATTTCGTTGTTGTTGAGATAATTAACAAACATTTCACTGTCTGATTGTGTACCAGACCACACAAATAGGAGATCATCGATATACCTTTTATATCCGATGATGGATCCAAAAAATGGATTTTGGTCACTGTAGATGTATTGGTGCTCCCAGTAGCCCATGAAGATGTTTGCATAGGCTGGGGCAAATTTGGCCCCCATGGCCGTGCCTCTCTTTTGTAGGTAATGATCACCCAAGAATTCAAAATAATTGTGTGTCAGTGAAAATTTCAATACTTGAAGGATGTAGCTCTTCAAGTTAACCGAGTAATCACTAAATCTGTCAAGCATGTATCGCGTTGCTAATAGGCCTTGTTCATGTGGAATGGCCGAGTACAGCCCTACCACATCAATGGCCAGCCATGACATATGGTCTTCCCATTCGCAGGTACTCAATATGTTTAATAGATGTTTAGTGTCCCTTAGAAAAGACGGTAGTTTGTAGACCAGTGGTTGTAATAATGATTCGAGCCAATTGCCCAAATTCTCAAGAAGTGACCCTATTCCTGAGACTATGGGCTGTCCCTTCACCTCCTCCAAGGACTTATGTACCTTGGGGAGGTGATGGAATATCGGCACCACGGGATGTTTAGTGTTCAGGAAATCAAAGGTATCATCGTCTATTAGGCCTTGATACCTGCCATCATCTAGTAGGTCTAATAATAGTGCTCCAAAAAGCCGTGTGGGGTCCCCTGGTAACTTTTCATAGACCTCTTGGTCCTGAAGTTGTCTTTGTGCCTCGGAAATGTAATAATTACGGTCCAGCACAACGACAGAGCCCCCTTTGTCGGACTGCTTCACTATGATGTCTTCTCTGTTCCGAAGTTTGTTCAAAGCCAATCTCTGACCCCTTGTCAGGTTGCTTTTTGTTACCTTTTGTTCCCGATCTAATCTAACCAGATCTTCCTCCATGCGTCGTTGAAACGACTCCAGGGCAGTGCCCCTACATTGAGTAGGGTAAAAAACTTACTTGGGCTTGAAGCCCTTATGGAAGTCAATAGTCGCTTCCTCACTCAAGCCTTCCCTCTCCAATGTATAGAGACTTAAGAAGTCACTAGCCTCTGTTATGTTAAAATAGTCATGTTGCGGGGTAGTATCTGGAGCTATGGTACCTATATCCTCAGTGGGGTTGAGTCTATAGAACTTATTAAGTGTGAGACTGCGAATGAACCTGTTCAAATCTAGCAGTGTGTTGAAGACATTAAATTTAGTGGATGGTACAAAGTTAAGGCCTAAACTGAGCACTTCTTCCTCTGGTTTAGTTAGTGGGACACTGGATAAATTGATCACATTTGATCTCTGTATCTGTTGCCCTGCCTGCCTCTCCTTAGTGTGTATTGTTCCCTCTTTTGGCCCTGTCTGAGTATTCCTCTTCCTCCTCCTTCTTCTTGGCCTAGTGCCACTTGAAAAACCTGCTGGCCTACTTTAGGATCCGTTTTAGGGGTAACCTGTGCCTTTTTATATTTGTTACCCCTAGGTGGCTTTGGAGGATCTGGCTGATTGGTGTTGGCAAGTGCACCTATTGGCTCATATGTTTGTGTGGAAGGTGTAGTGTCAGGGAGTGGAATATTAGCATGGGTCAACTGGGGAATGGGGGGGCTGTATGGGTTGTGACCACTGTCATCTGGCCGGATGCTCCACCATCATCTTCTGAGGACTGTTCGCTGGTCATGAAATTGACAAAGTCCTGCAAATCATCGTCCTCATTTGACTCAGGGTCAGTATCAGAGAAAGAAACCCGTTTCTGGGGCTTATTTTCTCCCTTTCCCTGGAGCATCTTTTTATTTCCCGGTTTTCTCCTTGGGAATTTCCTTGATTTCCAGTTGTATACTCTGTGACTTTTATAGTCCTCTGAATCTCTGGAGTATTTCTTAAATTTGATGTTATCCATTTCCTTCTTTGCTTTATCCACCGTGGATTGTAAGATTCCATCTAATTTAGGGTAATCAGGATGGTCCATAAATGTATTGAGGTCCCTCTGTACTTCTACTATGTGTTCTCTTGCTTCAGCTAGTTTTTTGTCCTTATGTTGTATAATGAGTGCCATCAATCGGAGAGAGCATTCTGATAGAATCATATTCCATTCCTGAATGAACTTATCGTCTGGAATCAGAAAGGTAGGGTATTTCCACAAGCGTAGGCCCCTAGGAATCATTGTTAGGGACATGTATTTCTCTAGTGAGCGTTTGTCCCACCATAGTTTGTATTCACTAAGCAGGGCCCTCTCCATAGACATAAAGGCATCACTGATATCAATCATATCCAGTTTATTCTCAAAAGTCTCTTCTAAGGAAGGTCTGTTGCCCTCAAAGTTAGCAATCGTCTGCATTGAATAGAATTGTTGAGCCATTTTGCCTAATTATTAATATAATCTATTATGGAAGCTTTTATACTAATTATAATTGTGCTCTTTTATCACTTTCTCAACTGTATAAGCAAACAATAAATGTCCATGTAACAACATGTAAAAGTTTTCCTGTGGCTTTTTAGAGGCAATAAGTAATATTACTGGAATCTGCCCGGTGACTGCTGTGAGTGATTACTTATAATGGAAATAGAGTATTAGGAAATTCAGTCTCATACGGGTAGGTCCTGTTTACTTTATTTCAACTTGGGTATGCATGTTCTTGTTGGAATACATGGTGGACATTAATCGGTGAGATTATGGAAACATATGGTGGCAAAAATACTACTATTGTGAGTAGTGTACCAAGCAAACATATACGGATTAAATATCAAAACCTTTTGTCAAAATTCAGCCTTGTGAAGCATAGAAAATTGTGTATGGGTGTCCGTATTGTGCGGTACCTGCTAACCCGGTATGTACTCCACTCCTGTTCCTTCTCCCGGATCTGTCAGCTGGTGCGCTGTATCGCTCCCGGCTCTATGAGCCCTCAGCGTATGCTTTACAGCGTGTGTCCTCAGCGTGTGCTTGCAGCGTGTGTCCTCCGTCTGCTGCTGATGACGTCACTCCTTAGTCTCAGTATGCGCGTGTATTCCGAACAGCGCTCTCGTCCCAAGAATGTTATTGCCAGAGGAAAGCAAGAAAATTCACTGCCAAGCTGTGTCCGTAGTAGCAATCTCCATCGCTATGAAACTGTAGTAGAACGAAGAAGGGTCCAGACAGGGAGTTCAAAGCAAAAGGTGAATGTTTATTGGCAACAGTATAAAAGCTTCTAAGATATATTTACTAGGCAAATGGCTATGATGAACAGCAGGGGCTGGGGTGGGCGTCTGACGCGTTTCAGCTCCTTGGGAGCCTTAATCATAGACAGAATACTGCCCTAATGCCCTATTCTGACTGATATAGACTATGCTGACTTACTATTAGATAGCCTGACCTGCCTGTGTTACTTGTGGGCGTATACCTATTGTGGAGAACTACCTGTGTAAGGTTGAATGCCTTATGTTGTGAAAATGTAATTCTCTAAATTATTTATTTTATTATATATATATATATATAGCCTTGCTGGTACCCTGTTCACCATAGACTAATAATTTAATAGATAAACAAGAGAAAGAAAAAGATATATAGACTAATTAAATAATTGAGTTTCCGTATTCTTATATTTAATGATTACTGCTAGTCTAATCGCATTGTATGATCAATATATACCAAATTTTGTTTGTGATCATACATTTTTACTGCTTATTTTAGAAGGTAGCAACTCAGTTATATTCAACTTTCACTGATTCTAAGTAGGTGAGTGTAGGGTTAATATGCTAAGTGCTGGGTACATATTTGAATAACCTAAGAGTGGTTTTAAGTTGGTAAACAGGAGGGCATGTAACCAATCACAACAACAACTGTATTATTGGATTCATCCTTTTATCTATATTAACATTTATAAAAATGGCCCGTGTGGAGGGCTTTAGGACTAGTATATATATATATATTAGCAGAAGTGCTTGTTCTGCGAATACAATATATATATATATATATATATATATATTAGCAGAGATGCTGAAATATTAATTACTAGCAAAAATGCTGAAAGTGTTTATTATTGAATATAGAAAATACGTTCTGTATACAAATTGTCTCTAATTGTTTTTATGTTAAAATATTTTTTATTGTCACTATGCAAAATACATTCCATCACAAATTAATAAACAGTCATATATCGGTACATCACAAAATCAGTAGGTGTTACATCAATATAGAAAGTGTACATCTCCCTTTTTTCTGCATCAACTTTTACCATTGACTGTAGATTGAGATTATAGTCCCCAGTGTCCATCCAATGTTATATAATCTCTCATCAAGGAATTTTAATACTAGTATCGGAGATCAGTCTTCATCTGTTACATCCTACAACGTGACTGTTATCATAGATTCTTTGCATATTATTTTTCATAGAGAAAAGAATAAAAAAATTATCTTTCCCTTCCTTTTTTAATAAACAAATAAAAAAGAACAAAAAACACAACAAAGAACAAAAACAAAACAACAAGTGGTCAAGTGATAAGCATATGTATGTGTCATTGCTATTTGGTACCTTAAGAACTATATTCCATATAGGGGGTAAAATATCTATAAGTAACCCTTTCCCATTTCCACCTCTTCTGATGCGTATTAGCAGTCTGTCTACCAATGTAGTTTAGGGCCTCAAGAAAGTCAGTGTGTCAATTCGGTTGCATTAACCAGTAAAACCATGTTTTGTGGTAAGCATCTACGTTTCCCAGGATAAAAGCTGCGGTTTCATGGAGTTTATGTGTCAAACTAATTCTGTTTAGGATTTCCTGCCACAGTGGTGCCCCCTCCCTCCAATACTTAGCTATGCATATTCTTGTGATTGTGCAAAGTATTCTGATGAAAGTATTATTATGATGGTGGTATTTTGGGAATGGCATATTAAGGAGCCCCTGGGACATAGTTAATGTTATCCATTCCTCCAGTAGTGTACTAAGAAGGTCAGACAGCTTCAACCAAATCTGCCTGACCTCATGGCATTCCCACCACATATGTACATAAGTTCCTATTTCATTGCATCCCCTGTAGCAATTCCTATTTTTTACTTCTGTAAAGTGGGAAGTTTTTATTGGGGTTAGATACCACCTAAATATGGTCTTACAACTATTTTCTCGTAGATCCGCCCTTATCAGTCCTCTGCAGGAGGAATAAAGTAGCTCATACCATTCCTTCACCTCCATACTAGTGCCTAAGTCAGTCTCCCATTTGCACATAATAGAAGACTTTTCCTCACTTGTAGTTGACTGTATTGCTATATATAGCCTCGAAATGGTATGTTTTAGTCTAGTGTCAGCACTGCATATTTTCTCTAGAGTGGTACTGAGTTGATTTCGTGCGTTTGATAAAAATTTATGTAAGGCAGAAGTAACTTGTCAGTATAAGTACCATCTAAGGGGGTCTGGTGCAAGCTTTTCCTGAGTCTGTGTGAAGGTTAATGGCTTACCATGTGATATCATATCTCCCACCCTATAAAGGCCCTTATTTACCCATTTGTCTAATTGTTTCCTGTATTCCCCTGGGATAAGGTATCTGAGTGGTGTCTTAAGTGAGTTATCTGGGACCAGTTTTTTTTTCCTATTTAAAGTTCGCCAGTGTTCTACCGAGAGGCCAGTAATTGGGGAGTATTTGTGAATTTCTTGTACAGACATGGAAGTGTCCCATATTAGAGCCCCCGGGGAGTCCACCTCTCCCAGATCCGATTCCATCCCTATCCAGATTATATCTGGATTAGAGGATCCCATTAATGCTGTTTGAGCCAGTTTAGAGGCGTCATAATAATCTGTCAGGTTAGGAATTCCAATCCCACCTAGCTGTCTATGTTTCGTCATTATCTGATAAGGGATTCTGGAGTGCTTTTTGCTATTAACAAAATGAATAAATTCTGACTGTAGTGTCTCCAGATCTCTCCTAGGAACCGCTATCGGCAAGGTCCTGAAAAGGTATAGTAGTCTCGGGAGAATATTCATTTTTATAGCTGAAATTCTGCCATACCACGAAAAGTTAAGGTGTCTCCACTTTGCGATATCTTTTCGAATAGCTTTATATAATGGCAAGTAATTGATTTTGTATAGGTCCATACATTGAGCAGATAAATTGATTCCTAAGTATTTGACATGTGTCTTAAACCAAGAGAATTCAAAATTGAGTTCAATTAATTTTTTTGTTTGGGGTGGTAATGCTATTGCCATTGCTTCACTTTTGTCCATATTTATTTTATATCCTGATATGGCAGAAAATCGGTCCAAGATTTCATAAAGGCTAGTGAGGGAGGTCAGTGGTTTGGTCAAGGTCAACAGAACGTCGTCTGCAAAAAGGGCAATCTTATAGTCCTTCTTTTTAAGTTGGAAGCCTGTAATGCCAGGGTTTTGTCTAATACAAGCAGCTAATGGCTCCATACAGAGAGCAAACAACAGTGGCGAGAGAGGGCAACCCTGTTTCGTACCATTTTTAATATTTATAAGTTTGGAATGATGTCCAATGGCCCTAACAGTGGCTGTAGTTGTAGAGTATATACCCCGTAGAGCTGTTACAAAGGGGCCCCTAAATTCCATCTTATCTAGGACAGCAAACATGTATGCCCAATCTATCCTATCAAACGCCTTCTCCGCATCCAGTGATAGGACCAGAGAAGGCGTTTTCGATCTTGTCAGTTGGTTAATGATCGTGAGTATTCGTCTAATGTTATCAGGAGCTTCCCTTCCCATCACAAACCCAACCTGATCTGGATGGATGATATCTGGCAGTATGGTTTTAAGCCTATTAGCTAATATCTTGGTAAAGATTTTAAGATCTTGATTTATAAGAGAGATGGGTCTATAACTAGCACACCGTTTGAGATTTTTTCCTGGTTTGGGTATCACAGCTATCCTTGCTCTGAGGAGATCTGGAGGTATTGCATGCCCTTGCATAATGTGATTTGAAAGTTTAATCAAGTGGGGTACTAATGAGGATTGGAACAACTTATAGTATTCCCCCGGGAGTCCATCAGGACCCGGGGCCTTTCCTGGTTTTAAGTCCTTAACTGCTTGTTGGACTTCAGTTAGTGTAATGTCTTGGTTCAGGCTATCCCTGTCTTTGTCCGTCAGAGAGGCTAGTGACATTTCATTAAGGAAGTTAGTTAGTGAGGCTTTAGTTTGTGCTGATTGAGTCACCTTATTTCCGTCATAGAGATCACTATAGTAGTCAGCAAAGCAGTCAACTATCTCCTGCGGGTGGGTTGTAGTGGTACCGTCTAGTGTCTGAATTTGTGCAATGGCCGCTACCCTTAATTTATCTCGAATTTTATTAGCTAAATATCTATCCGGTTTATTGGAGTATATATAATAATTTGTCTTAAGTCTGAATGCCGCCTTAACTGACTGATCATTAAGAATATTGGCTAATGTTGAGCGCTTTTCTTGTAGTTTTTGGTAAAGAGCCTTAGAATGTGTAAGTCTGTGCTGCCGTTCTAGAGTGTTTATTTATTTTTGGAGTTCTAGTCTTTGACTGTTACATTTTTTAACCAGTGTAGCTTTTTCCCTTATAAGCAGTCTTCTTAAAAAGGTTTTGTGAGCTGCCCAGGTTGATATGGGATTTTCCGTCATCCCTGTATTGATCCCCCAATATTCACACATTTGTCTCGTTATAGTTTTTAGTATAAATGGGTCCTTTAGACAGAAAGGGTCGAAGGTCCATGTTTTGGTTCTGTTTATTGTCTGTAAGGTACCTAGTCTCAGTTGTGTTATCGAGTGGTCTGACCACACACAGGGGTGGATAGTAGCGGATTCCAGGGAAGGCTGTAATATTTGGCTAACAAAAATGTAATCTAATTTTGTGTATGTCTTGTGTGCTGCAGAATAATATGTGGTGTCTGCCGTGTTTCCATATAGGGTCTGAGATGAATCGATTAAGGCATGTGTACTCAGGTGATCTAGTATCGTCTTGGCCTTGTTATATTGTTTGTGCTGTTTATTGGTCATTAATTGGAGACGTTTTCTGGATTGTAATTTCAGGTCTACATTAAAGTCTCCCACCAATATCGTCCTAGATTGAGTCCAATTTGTCAGTTGATGAGATAGTAGCTTAAAGAAAGTGTCTGGTTTATCGTTAGGGGCATATAAATTACAGAGTGTAATGTCCGTACCTTGTATCTGACCTCTAACTATCAAGAATCTACCCTCTTTATCTCTAATTGTTTCTGTGTGTACAAAGGGTATAGAGGAGTGGATGAGGATGGAGACACCCCTTTTTTTGAGTCAGTTGTGGCATGATAGTGCAGTGGGAAGTCTTTCGTCCAATATTTAGGTATTTGTGAGCCTAAAAAATGTGTCTCCTGTAGGAAAATCACATTGGCTCTTAAGGATCTATATTGTGTAAGAGCTGTTCTCCTCTTAATATCTTAGTTCAGCCCTCTAACATTATGTGAGATAAGATTAATAGCCCATGTTTCCATAGATAAAACAGTGTGTATGATCAATAATGCTATTAGTATCCATTGTCTCAAGTTTACATTGTTCTAAATATTTCCCTTCTAGGGGCTGTTTGACTTGTACAGAATAAATAAACAATGAAAGGGGGCCTCTACAGCCTGTGCCTTTCCCCCAAGTATGTGACACAACATAAAAATAAAAAAGTGAATAGTATTTCCATGACCACATAACTGTAAACATCATAAATATATAAACTAAATATATCCCTATTGGATATATAACAGTAAATAAGCTAATAATGTAATATAAAAGCTGTAATAACAAACATTTTACAGAACTTTTAACTTGTGTTGTATTAAAAAAAAACCATCACAATTGGTGTGCATAAGAAAGATGAAAGTCATACGTATGTTTCAATTAGAAAGTGTGAGGGGACATGCCCCCGACCTGCAATGGCTTTGTCTCTGAGTCTCATTTGTCCAATTTGATACACCGTATAAACCATGTAAAGTATTATAACATAAGGGGTGGCTGACATTTTTTGCTGTTGTCCAACTCAATACTATTATAAGAGCTTAATATGTTTTTCAGTAGACAGTTCAAAAAGAGAAATATACTTATCTCCAGGTCAGTCTCGCATCAATGGTATCTCTCAAGCAAGAATCATATCCAGCCAGATACTGGGATTTTTCTTTGCTTTTCCTCCTTCAGTGGGTCATCTAGAGCGAGTGCTTAGAGGCTTGGGTTGGTCAAGTTTTCTGGTCAAGTTTTCTGTTTTTTCTTAGGGACTCTCGTCCATCTTCCCCTAGATGATGTTCCCTGCTGTGTGGCGTTTTGAGTTGTATTTTGGTCCTGAGATGAGGTTGGCAGCTCCGGACATTCCAGTTTGAGATGTTTACATACCTCCGGGATTTCTGATAGATTAGCAATTGAGGTTATTCTACCTTCATGTTGGATATGTAGAACAAATGGGAACCCCCATCTGTAAAGAATTTGGTTTTTGCGTAGTAACTGCGTGAGAGGTCTCAGTGCACTTCTTTTTTGTAATGTTCTCAGGCAAAGGTCTTGGTAAAACTGGATGATTGACCCCTTAAATTTAAAGGTGGGTTTTTTTCTGGCTGCCGTCATTATTTCTTCTTTTTCTTGAAAACGAAACATTTTTACAATTATGTCTCTTGGAGGGTCTCCTTTTTTTGGTGGTGCTCTTAGGGCTCTGTGATCTCTTTCTATTTGAAATTTGCCTTCTTCTCTATCTTCTGTTATGGTTTGGAATAGTTGTAGCAAAAAGGATTTTATTTCCGGTGCAGTCACCGCTTCAGGTATTCCTTTTAATCTTATGTTACATTTCCTTCCTCTGTTCTCCAAGTCTTCTAATTTATTATTGATGTCAGATAGTTCTTGTTGTTGGGATGATATCTGTTGCTGTAAGATGGATATGTCTTCAGTGACAGAGTCCTCTCTGCCTTCCAATGTTTCGACTCTTGCTCCCAATTCCTGTATGTCTTGTTTAATATCTGCCAAACTATTAGTGACCGTATTTTGTAAAGTGTCCATTTTCTCTAGCATTTTGTCAAAGATAGTGTTAATGTCTTGCTTTGATACTAGATTTTGTAGGTCTGCTTTTGTAATAGAGATCATGTCTGTGTTGTCTGATTGGGGTTCTGAATCTGAGTCCATGTCATCTGCAGGGGGTGAAGTCTCTCTTTCTGATGTTTTTCCTCCTTTAGTGGGTTTAAAAAAGGGGTGCTGTGTAGTGGACTTAGGAATAAGTTGTGGCTTGTTTTTCCTGACCGACATAATTCACGTGCAGAGGAACAGGTATCCTCTCCCAGTTCTGGCTGATAACTTGTGCTAGACCACACTGTATATTTTAATCTGAGAGTCAAGTAAGTCTCTTCCCCTCTGTTCACCAGTAACCCTTTGCAGCGTATTGCAGTTTTTGTAAATAAGTTTACCCCCTTAGATGCTTTTAGTGAAGGTAAGAGTCAGACAGAACCCATTATGAATGTCTCTTGTATCCTGGTAGACGTTTCAAGACTTTAATATAAATTATGTGTCAGATATATGGTAAATACCAATCCAAAGGCAGCACAAAACTTGTTTTTTGACCTTAACAGATAAGACAGTGCAGGTTATATCTTTTAGTGCATCTTTAGAAGTGAGGAATTTGATCAATCAGCATGTTTTAAGCGTACGGTAAATACCAATCCAAATGAAACATAGGCATAACAGAACACTTCATCTCTGGCGCTGAATAGTGGAGCATTTACAATGGCTGTGTTTTAGTTTTAATACTTCATTGTCCCTCTTTGTGGTATATCCGTGAGTAGCAAACCCATTCCTCCATCTTCATCCCTCCTCATATCATTACTGGCTTCCAAGAGCCGTGGGGCTATTTGTCTTACAGAGTGTTAGGTGTGCCTGTTAGTTGTGTCCCACGTGGGCGCAAAAAAATTAGGGCCTTGCAATACAGCGTTCCCTTATCTCTCTTCAAATCATGGCTAGCCCCCACAAATAACATCAATCCAGCTTACCGGATACTACGGTACTTCTCATATGATGTTTCCCAAACTTCAGTACTCCTCTTGCTGCCTCTGCAGGTGTTGTATCACTAACTGCATGCAAACTTTTAAATCCCAAGATGGCGGATCCGTGTCTCTCAGTGCCGCGCACCAAGTCTGGTATCTCTCTCACTTTCTGTGTAGCTTTGCAATGCGAGTCCTGTAGAATAGCGCTCAGTAAGCTCAGAAGTATTCCCGCAGCATATTGTTAGCAGTTAGGATGCTATATGACAAGTTTAACACACTTTCAATGTTCTCTATGCACGGAGATCAGCAATTATGCTGCCATCACTGAGCTCGTCCAGGCTCCGCCCCCCCCTCTAATTGTTTTTAGATGGTTTACTACTGGGAACGCCTAGTCTTTTTATTAAAATAATTTGGATGCTTAATTTTTTCAAGTATGTATTTTTTTCATTTTTCTAATGAATATGGTGGTGTGTGATTTTTATAAAATTTGAGTGCATAATATAGTAATTCATTATTTATATTATAACAGATTTGTGGAATAATCTATTTATTTTTCAAAGTTTATAAATCTAAAAGAGGTGCCACTTACAAATAAGTAATAAAAATGTAAATAATTTTCATTCCAATATTCTTCATATAGGGGAAAATGCTCTATGTATTTTTAAATATATATTTTAATATATATCTGTATAATAATATGAAAGCCCAAACACAGCTGAAAACCAAAACACTCTACATTAACCGTGAACGGCTACTCGTAACCAAGACAACAGTGTGTCGACAGCCAGCAGTGAGCAATGTATAGCTAATGCGCATGCGTACGCGATGATGTCATCACACATAGCTTGTGTAACCATGGAGCTCAAAATACAAAGGCCTCAAGCTGCAATGCAAGATCGCGTCTGGCCAATCCAATATGAGCAAATGGCTCAATCAGTACCTATGCATAAAGTAACCATAGCAACCACACAAAGTGTCATATATATTAACAAAAGCAATTAAATACATGGGAATTAGACACTAATATGTCAGAAGCTGTGGAAGAAATAACATATTTGCACATATTAATAATAGCTAAAAAATAAAGATATAACATCACGTAACCAAGGCAGGTGATCTGTCGGTACTATGTTAATGAACCATATCTGATCGCAAACATCTAGTGAAAAAAAATAAAACAATAAACTGGCATGCTAGCAGGACATAGTCATGTTAACAGCAATAATACTTAGAGAGCCAAATGCTGCTACATAGTATAAATCAAACAGATCAAACTTCAGTATATACTGTGGCATCAACACCTAATGTCATGGTATAGCAGCCAGTAAACAATAATGTATGATAATCCACAGTGTGCACAGCGAACATGGTAGAAACTGGTCTCAAAGATGAGAGAAAGCCCACAGTCACTTATAGAAACAACTATAATCGATCATCACATTAAGGCCTTTTGGAGTGATGGTATCAAGACGGTGAATCCAACGTGACTCCATCTTCAGATGGGCCTTAGCCTGATCACCCCCATGTCTAGATTTGGGAATGTGATCAATGAGAATTGTCCTCAGGGTAGAGATGGGATGACCAACTTGTTGAAAGTTGCATGCCATCCGGTTGGTCGGACGATCCCTTATCTAAAGCTAATCTAATAGCTGTTTTGTGGTTGGCCAACCTCTCTCTGAAGGAGGTAATGGTCTTCCCCACATAGTATAGTGAACAAGGACAAATGATCACGTAGATCACATGATCTGAAGTACAGGTCAACCGATGTCGTATACTGAAGGTCTTATTCGTATGAGGGTGATGAAACCTGTTACCAACGATCATACCATTGCAGGTAATACAATTGCCACATCTGTAACAACCCTTCTTTCCTGGGGGTAACCAAGTTTGGTTCTGGTAGCTTGCAATAGGATCGGTCCTCACCAAAAGGTCCGTCAGATTCTGCGCCCTCTTGTATACCAATCTCGGGGGAGGCAAATCTACAAATGGTAATGAAGTATCTGTTGATACAATGAGCCAATGTTGTTTGATCACTTGTTGGACCTTCCGTGATGCTGGTGTATACGTAGTAATTAAATGAATGCGCTGTTCAGCCGGCTTGAGTGGTTTAGTCAACAAAGATTATTGGTTGAGTGTCTGTGCTGTCAAGGTATATGTAAGATGAATAAGTATATATATATTTTAATCATATATTTGGCAAGTCAGTAGCAAATGATTCATTCATTCAGAAAAATTGACTTAACTCGTGTTCAGCTCTTCCCCCATTCAGTATGCAAAGTTGTTTTAAACATCCAAATGAGGACAATAAAACATTTGGTCTATTGAACTTAAAACAATCACTTAAAGGAATTTGTAAGAGTGATTTTGAGAAAGAACAGAGTTTATGGCTTGAAATAGGATAAAAACCATTGAGATATTTCCAAACATCCCTTACCCCATACAGTAAGTGGGGACGAGGTGTCTGGGATATGTCTTTTGAAGCCTAATGAGATGGAAATTAGATTGCTAGAATCTCAATGGTACATGCTCATATATGGGTTTCCTGCCTGTTTAGTGACCCCCTGTGAGCTATAGACACATGTTACAAGGTAATTTTGAAATTTACTGAACATTCTAAATACAAGATTACCTGCATAGAAATAAATATATATATATATTGAAAGCATTAAATGTTGTAGCCTCTGTGTTTTTAAGAATATAAATAGATATTTGTGGACCTAAAAAGAAATGATTAATAACACTTACTTTTATTTCAGATCTACACAGACAAGATTCCTACATCCAGGATTTATTAGAAATATGAAATATAGTATATTCATGTTGGAATACAGTGCAGTACTGAATATGAAATAGTCTGTGTTTTTATATAAATGCCAGGATATTCATAACATTTTTAATAGATTTTAAGCTAATAATTAGCAGTATAAATTACTTTAATATAATATAATGGTGCTTGGTATTGAAATGATCAGAAAATTGACATGAGATGAGGCTATCCTGCATGGAATTCGGAATGTAAGTAATAAATGCAATGTTGTAGTATTTTTTAATATAATCATTATATGGAAAATGTAAAATTTAGAAGCATATATATTAGAAATGGTTGGGTGAATCTGTTTGTGTTCGTCTGCTGCCACCCAAGGGCCAGAACCCAGTATGACAGTTAAGGGACTTAACTGTTTAAAGATGCGTTTCCATAGTGACAATATATACTGAATAGGGAGCGTTCCCTAAAGTTGTCCAATGAGAAGGGAACGTGGGCGTGAACGAAACAGGTCATCAATGATTAGATAAAAAGGAATAGTAAATGCAAAAAGGGACACAGTATTTTGTGACTTGCTGAGACTAAGTGATTTGATTTTGGCTGCCATACCTGGGACACATTTCACTTCAGCAAGGAACTGGAGGCTTGCCTTTAATCTATGCAATAACTTTCCTTCAAATGAGATGACACCTACAAATTGGTTCAAATTTGTGAAGTTTGATTGTTGGCACAAATAATATATATAACTTCTAGTGTTTAAATTAGAGTAAACAGACTGTCCTATTGTTTAAATAAGCATTGTTAGAATTGTATTGCTTGGATGTTTAGCAGTTAAAGATCTTGGAATCTCATTGTGTTAACTGGGTGAAATGAATTTTGCATAGCATAGTTAAATAGTTTTTAAACGCATATAATATTGACTCATATTCTGGTATTACAAATATATTTCAATGTGTTCATAGATATTTACTAATAAAAATAATTCAGGTATTTATATTAATTTTGTGGTTTCTAGCAGAGGCATATTGATTGAGGGTTTATTTTTAAAGGATAATTATTAAATATATTGTATTATAATCCTGCCATAGACTGACATATTATTTGGAAAGCACTACTAAGATTCTTATAAATATACTGACATATTATATGGAGGCATTGCGTGAGATATTATAAATATTTATCAAATAGATGTATATAGAAATTATTATAAAAAAGAGAAAGAAATTTCATATCTCGAAATTAATATTTTGAAAATATTTTTTTTTTTGAAAATTTAAATATTGATTCTCATGTTCAAGATTAATATTAATATTTTGAAATATTATTAAAAATAAATTTTTGAAAAATTTATAAAAATATTGATTTTCCATATTTCAAATTTGATAAAAATATTAATTTTTCATATTTCAAAATTCATAAAAATATTAATTTTTCATATTTAGAAAATTCATAGAAATATTAATTTTTCATATTTCAAAATTCATAAAAAATATTGGTTTTTCATATTTCAAAATTAATAAAAATATTAATTTTGTCATATTTCAAAATTAATATTGTTATTTTGAAAATATAAAAACAATTTTCCTCTCTCTTATTGGTCAAAATTGTATTAGCGTACAGCACTAAAATAACGATGTCTTCAGCAAAAAGTAATGCTAGCGTTTCTGTACAAGATGAAATTGTGCCCTCCCCAAGATCCTCTGTCCATGTAGTGGTTCAGGAAAAAACTCTCAAATTAGAAGCCATGAACCACATCATGTCTAGACTTGATATTGGGGACAATGTCTCCATGTATATTAAGGGGTGTAAAGCTAAGGCCAAAGATTTAGTTAGGGATATGTGGTTTGAAGATAGGGAATTATACCAAATGTTACTGCAACTTAATGAATGCACAGAATTGAGAGGGCGTGATGAATTAATTTTCAAAACTTGGCCGATACTAATGTATTTGAGCTGTGAAATGTCTAACCAAATGGCAGGACAGGACAGACAATTAGATCGACTAAGAGTTGAAAATGATTCATTAAAAGAATTTGAAGAAGCTTTTATTCAAGGAAAGGTAGAGGTTTTTGAAGTTAACATAAAGGTTTCTGACAAATAAATATAATCAGGAATTAGTGGCTGATTTTAAAGCTTTCGAAGAAGAATATGAAAAATGCCAAGATGAAAATAAAACTTTAAAAGCTAGATATCATGAGGCTGAAAAAGCGTATGAACAGGCAATAAATAAATTAAAGAGACAAATCAGCAGTAATAAGGACTGGGGCAGAAATAAGTTTCAAGATACCAGGCAAGAGGATAGACAAAGATACCCAAACTATAGCCCTAATTCAGGACAAAAGGTAGCTTTTCCCCTAGGCAATTACCTAACTCTGGGGGACCAGAAGATTACTATGCCTCAGATGAAGAGGGCAGTTACTATAACGGGTCAGGAATGTGGGGCTAGACTCTCAGACAGCCCAGATAGAAATACACGGGTAAGATTTCAGAAAAATAAAAATAGGACAGATGAAAGGCACCCTAACTCAAACAATAAGTCCCCAGTGAGATCCAGTAATGTACCAAATAAAGTGTATGACACCCCCCACAATAATTAAATTCCTAAAGAATGCAGTACACCCATTTTACAAAGGGGGGGCCACTTCCCTAATTGACCATTTGGAGGCCTTTGAAAATGCTTTATCTATAATGAGTGTTACAAATGAGAAATTAAAAATTGAATTTCTACCCTTGGTATTTGAAGGTAAACATCACAAATTAGTTATTTGCTTCACTAAAGGATATGAATATTCAGTCCTGGAGTGAAATAAAACAACAGTGCAGAAAAGAGTTCGGACAGCATCGCACTAAAACTGCTGCAAAAATAGCTGTATATGGTTTAAAATGTAGTGTGAATCAAAGTCCAATAGAGTTCCTTTCTATATTGAAAAATGCGTACAGTATGGCTGAAGATGATCCCATATTTGAAGGCTCAGAGTTTGTGAATCTATTTTTTGAAGCACTGCCCGCACCTATCAAAATTAACTTAGCTAGAGATGTTGGTGAGAACTGTTCATTGGAATGGCTGATCAAAGAGAGTACAAAATTATAGTCTATTCAGTAGTCAGGTGAACAGGGGATAAAAGGGAGAAAAAGCCCAGTCCTAAAATAGTGTCTGAAACTAGGGTGTCACCTATCCCCCTAAATTTTGGAGTCTAAAAAGAAAACCTACGCGGACGTGGCCAGAGAAAACAGGCCATCTCCACAGAGGTTTAACTCTGCCCCTCCCCCAACACGGGCTGAGGTGCAGAGAGACTATAGCCAAAGCGGGGGACATACCCAGGCGAATAATTACGCCCAAATAGAATACCCACAGAATAATTGGTACCCAGGCAAAGGTAGATACAATAGATGGTGAAGATATTCTCAGGATAACCAGACACCCCAAGTAAATAATGCTCACCAAAATAATAATGCTGAGCAAGCTAAACTCCAGGGGCAACCACGCCAGAATAAAAGTAGCGGCTCTGATTCTGAGGGGAACCAATGGTCCTGGAATAATTATTATGAGGCATCAAGGGATAGGCCCAGGAGTAGAGGTAACTTGTACAATCAAGTAGATCAGCTTAATACCCAGCTAATTCGGTTAAGCGAACAAGTCGCTAATATGAGTCAAAAACTTACGGCTCAGCAACTGAACAATACTTTTTTAGGGGTGCAGCCAGTGGCCAACAGTGGGCCACAGACACAGTCATAGACACTAAAGTATCACCTGAAAGGGAGGGGAGAGATATACAAAATGTAATGATAAATGTCAATGATACTAATCATGTTCTCTCCCCACAGACCGGAAACAGACGATTTAGCTGTGATGACGAGCAACCTCAGCCTGGAAAAATCAACCAAATTCTTCCTTTGCAGTGTTCTCTTAACCTTATTTCCACAGATGCAGTACACAAGAATCCGGCCGACCCTGTCAAAGAGGGGACCGGTAGGTATGAATTTCCTTCTGCATCGGAAAACATGGCGGATTTAGGTAACACGTGGCAAAGCCCACAGATGTATGATAATGCCAATGTAGAAACTGCAGGGAGATATTATGTATTAGCTGAGCTGCAAGATTTAGTCTCCAACCCTATCATGGGATTAATTGATACTGGGTCTCAGGCAACTATCTTATCCCACAGGTACTACACACAGCTAAACGAGCTAACACCCCACAAACCTAAAATAAAAGAATTTGATGGTTCTCTAATAGGTGTTGGGGGTGATTCTCTAAAAGTCTACGGTATGGCCTGGTTAAAATTTAAATTGGGGAACAGGGTCATAAGACACCCTGTCATTATAGTGGATCTGCCAACTGATCGTTTAATTATTGGTAGTGATCTCCTGAAGCAATTAAGCACCATAATTGATTGCATAAATAATGTAATTTGGTCACAAGTTAAAAAGCCTATCAATTATGAGAAGTCTTGTATATCTTGCCCCCGACATAACTGTCACGTGGTGGAAGAGAAACCAGATGCTGTGGAGATTCATTTAAGGAATAACTCTGTACCTGAACTCACTATGTTACAAATAGATGATCAGACTCCTTTAAGTGTCTCTGATGGTAGTAATTTTAAAATTTCGCCTGGAAACATAGCGAATATTTCCTTAGACGGTGATGTATTAACCATATCTCTCCACAAGGGGGATCATAAAATCCCTAAGGGGAGGCATGCTCAATACCTCACAGGGATTGAGAGAGTTAAAGAGGATCTATTTATCCCTATACAAGTGCATGACCTTGGTACAACAAAATATGCCAAATTGAACTTAAAACAGGAAGCTAGCTATATAAGCGAAGGCTTGTAAGTGCAGATAGCTAAACCTAAAGTGATTAAATATCTTTCTCCCCAAGACCACTATGTCCACAACCTGGATAACAGGTTTGAAAGCTATAACATCACAGCTAAAGGCTTATTATTTGTATCTATAGGTAATAAATCAGTGAAGCACCTGTTTTTAGTTTTAAATACTCCCCATAATCAAATATACATTGGAAATGATATCTTACATAGATATGCCATACAAATAGATTTGATTAACTCTTGCCTCTGGAGCAGGTTAAGGGGGGACCCTGAAGTATTTCAGGATGAAAGTGCAGCCCTGAAATCAAACCAGCAATTACCATATGCTGTAAATATGCAGGTGTCTAACGATGTTATAATTCCTGCTGGGGCTGATAAATTTCTTTTACCCTCACAGGTAAAGAGAGGTCAGAAATTAAAAACTTCTGAAACACTAATTTGCCTCTCCCATAGAATACAAAATCTGGGTGTCACAGTGACCTACACTCCTTTGGTAAATATTGGAACTATTCCAATACATGTTATTATGCATAACATGACCCCACAGGATATAAACTTATCCAAGGGGACTACCATAGGATACGCGCTGGAATCAAGTTATTACACTTTTGGATTCCAGTATAATGTAATTGGGCTAATACCTGAAGGATACTTAACTGAAGAACAATTAAAAGAACAATCCTTTACATCTATGCCAGAGGGTCTATTTAATATTCAGTCTATTTATCCCTTCAGCTCAGAGGAAGGCATCTGTAAAATTGAAGAAGCCTCTCTAGTGTTTGATCAGCTGATCAAACAGCAAGATTACCCCAATACCCAGAGTCATGGGGGCAACGTAAATTATAATCAAGGGGATCTCACCTCTAGATTGGAAGAAGCCTATAAAATAGGACAGCCTGAAATCTTTCCAGGATTTCAACAAATAGTTGAAGAGCAAATATCCTTAGCTAATGGCTGTTCCAGTGATGATGAACGCCAACTGCTGCCAGAACTCCTGTTGGAGTACAAGGATATTTTTGCTATGGATTCTTATGACTGTAGTACTAGAGACTTGCACATTGCAAGAATACAAACAGATCCCAATGCACCACCTGTCTTTGTTAAACTATACAGACTTCCTTTAGCCTCATATGATTGCTGAAATCATAATGAATTTGTAAGAAAGAGGTATTATCAGACGCACAGCTCTTACAACAATCCTATTCTAGGTGTTCTTAAGCCCAATGGACAATGGCATTTGTGTGCTGACTTAAGACAGCTAATCAAACGAGTGTACATGTCTGGCTGGCCTGTACCATACATTGACCAGTGCCTAGCACAGATGCATGGATCCAAAATATTCACTGCCATTGATTGTGCACAGCGATATTGGACCATAAAGGTACATGAGGAGGACCACTATAAGCTGGCATTCTCCTTCCAAAAGATCCAGTATGCATTTCAGGGACTTCCTTTTGGTTACATAAATTCTGGACATGAATTTGCTGTATTCATGCATAAGGCTATGCCTGATGCACTGGAAAGGGGGACCTTATCTTATGTTGATGATGTTTTGATCAAAAGCACAGACTTTGAAAAACACATCGCAGAGCTTAAACACGTCCTCATCCAACTTAAAAGGGCAGGTGTCAAATTATCCCTACAAAAAGCTCAATGGTGCCACACTCATGTAAACTTCTTGGGACATGAAGTTACTTCTGAAGGGCTAAATCCTCAGAAGAAAAATGTGGAAGCTATAGTAAATTCTAAAAACCCAACTAACTTAAAGGAATTGAGATCATTCCTGGGTATGACAAATTATTCTCGCAAATTCATTAATAATTATGCAGAGTTAGCTAAACCACTACTACTTCTTCTAAAGAAGTATGTGAAATGGCACTGGAGTGAGTCTCAAGAGACAGACATCAAAGAACTGAAGAGAAAACTCACACAAGCACCTTGCTTAGCATACCCTGAAGGTGGTAAACCTTTCTTCTTAGAGACAGGTCACAGATGTAAGCATGAGTGCTGTTTTATACCAAAAGCATGATAATTTAAGCAAAGCCATTGCTTATGCGATCAAAACTCTATCCCCAGTAGAAATAAAATTTAGCAATTGCAAAAAAAGCCCTCTTATCTACTGTATGGGCTCTACAAAATTTCCGCAGCTATATACAGGGCGAGAAAATTATTGTAGAAATGGCCCACCAGCCTTTGCTATATTTGCAAAGTGAGAAAATAAGAGATAGGAATTTGTCAAATAGCCGCATAGCAGCGTGGACTCTTTCCTTACAAGGCTGGCCTTTAGAAATTTGCTACAAGCAGAATAAAAAGAATCCAGTCGCATAGGGGCTTGCTGAGCTCCACGACTGTACTGCTAAAGATCCTGGGGAAGAATTGTCAGAAGATGATTTCCTCGAGGAACAATTGCTTTCCCCATATAAAATGTACAATGAGGACAATTGCCAAATATTACCTTCGGGGTATGTTGATGGTTGTTCTTACCATGCCACTATTGATAATGAGCACAGATTAGTCGCTGGCATTGGTATAACTTGGGCAAATGGGTTCTCAAATATATCTATAGGTTTCAACATTGGACCAAGATCCAGTCAAGTTGCAGAACTCACTGCTGTTCTAAAAAACATTAAAATGGCTATTGAATATGGTTTCACGAATTTGTGATCATAACTGACTCAAATTATGTGCGTGACAGTTTTGTTGAATACCTGCCAACTTGGAAAAGAAATGGCATGCAGAAAAGCAATAACAAACCAGTCAAGCATGGCAAGTTGTTCTGGCAGATTGATAATCTGGTGGTATCCAGTGATTTATCCATACACTGGAAAAAGACCAAGGGTCATTCCAGGGTTCTAGGCCCAGATAAGGAAGGCAATGATCTTGTGGATTCATTAGCCAAACAAGGAGCCATAACAGGAGAACTCTTTAATATTGACCACTTAATGGGTGCAATTCAGGTAGAAGCCATTACCAAAAACCAGGCAAAACAACAAAGTGAACCTAACCTGGTGCAATGGAGTCAGGATTCTCCTAGTGAGGACCTGATTACTAGTCAAAAAGAAGACCCCATTGTAGGCACCTTCTATAAACACATAGAAGATCCTGAAAATAACCCCATATCAAAAGATGATTGTATTGGCAAGGAAGATCTTAGAATCTTAATGAAATCCAAAACACCATTCAAGTTACAGGATAGTTTGTTAATTGGACCTCCAAAACTGGCATCCAGCAATGGGTAGTACCCACCAAGTTCAGAGGTCTAATGCTTCAACATGCCCATGATGCTCCCACATCTGGTCATCGTGGTGCCAAACTCACCTATGAAATATTGTGTGACTAAGCTTTTTGGCCACACATGTTGAAAGATGTTAAAACCTACTGTCAAGGGTAAAAAAAGAGAGATAAATTAGTAGTGTGGAAAGCCAATCAACAAAATTAATGTTCTTAGTAGTCCCAGGTAAGTTAATTAAGGTATGTGGGCAAGAAACACACTGGACGTAAAAAGTCTCTCTGAGCCTGTTTAAGATGTGTTCAAATAAAGCAGGCTGTCAGATTATATCATCAGTATTATGTGATTGAAATGTAAATATCATGTATAGTATGTATATGTTAATTAGAGTAAGTTTCTAAAGGGTTAAGTGTTGGCATTTGTTTTTATCCAATCAAATCATTGTGTGTTTAGCATAAAAGGGAGCACCTCCTTACAGGTGCTATTCTATGATTACGGTCAATATGACCGAAACCGGTCAGAATATACTATGCTAACTACCTAACCACATGGTTTTGTATTATCCCCTACTTTTTAATGGAATAAAGTGAACTATATTTTATTATTACCATCCGGCTTCATTGGACTTTTCTTTCTATTTACTACTGTCAAGGGTGTTTAATCTGTCCACAGTTCCAACCCACTGTGTCAACTTATAGAGCGCCATTGAAGAAAAGGCGGATGGTAATGCCAAGGTCAGATATACAAATTGATTTTATTGGTCCAGTAACAAGGTCATCAAGAGGTAACAAATACATGTTAACCGTGACATGCCTGTTCACTAAATGGGTAGAATGCATCAGTGCACCTAACAATAGTGCTGAAACATGTGCAGCATTGCTCATCAACCACATATTTTCCAGATTCGGTTTGCCCCAAAGAATTGAGTCAGATCGGGGAACCCACTTCACTAGCGAGGTGATGATCAAAATGTGATAAATACTAGGGTTTAAAAGAAAGCTCCATATTGCATATAGAGCTGGCTCAAGTGGTGGTGTAGAGCGTTACAACTAGTCCATTGTTAAAATCCTCAAAAAGTTTGTGAGTGAAACAGGTAAAGACTGGGATGTAAAACTACCTCTAGTCCTAATGGCATTAAGAGCAACTCCAAGTAGTGCTACCATGATGTCACCTTTTGAACTGATGACTGGTAGAAGAATGGTTCTACCTCAGCATCTGCTGTACTGTACATCAGACCAAAATTTGATAAATGCTGCCAATACCCATAAATATGTGGAGAACCTAAGGCCTAGATTTGGAGTTCGGCGGTAAAAGGGCTGTTAACGCTCCGCGGGCTTTTTTCTGGCCGCACCATAAAATTAACTCTGGTATCGAGAGTTCAAACAAATGCTGCGTTAGGCTCCAAAAAAGGAGCGTAGAGCATTTTTACCGCAAAAGCAACTCTCGATACCAGAGTTGCTTACGGACGCGGCCGGCCTCAAAAACGTGCTCGTGCACGATTCCCCCATAGGAAACAATGGGGCTGTTTGAGCTGAAAAAAAACCTAACACCTGCAAAAAAGCAGCGTTCAGCTCCTAACGCAGCCCCATTGTTTGCTATGGGGAAACACTTCCTACGTCTGCACCTAACACTCTAACATGTACCCCAAGTCTAAACACCCCTAGCCTTACACTTATTAACCCCTAATCTGCCGCCCCCGCTATCGCTGACCCCTGCATATTTTTTTAAACCCCTAATCTGCCGCTCCGTAAACCGCCGCCACCTACGTTATCCCTATGTACCCCTAATCTGCTACCCCTAACACCGCCGACCCCTATATTATATTTATTAACCCCTAACCTGCCCCCCACAACGTCGCCTCCACCTGCCTACACTTATTAACCCCTAATCTGCCGAGCGGACCTGAGCGCTACTATAATAAAGTTATTAACCCCTAATCCGCCTCACTAACCCTATCATAAATAGTATTAACCCCTAATCTGCCCTCCCTAACATCGCCGACACCTAACTTCAATTATTAACCCCTAATCTTCCGATCGGAGCTCACCGCTATTCTAATAAATGGATTAACCCCTAAAGCTAAGTCTAACCCTAACACTAACACCCCCCTAAGTTAAATATAATATTTATCTAACGAAATAAATTAACTCTTATTAAATAACTTATTCCTATTTAAAGCTAAATACTTACCTGTAAAATAAATCCTAATATAGCTACAATATAAATTATAATTATATTATAGCTATTTTAGGATTAATATTTATTTTACAGGCAACTTTGTAATTATTTTAACCAGGTACAATAGCTATTAAATAGTTAAGAACTATTTAATAGTTACCTAGTTAAAATAATAACAAATTTACCTGTAAAATAAATCCTAACCTAAGTTATAATTAAACCTAACACTACCCTATCAATAAAATAATTAAATAAACTACCTACAATTACCTACAATTAACCTAACACTACACTATCAATAAATTAATTAAACACAATTCCTACAAATAAATACAATTAAATAAACTAGCTAAAGTACAAAAAATAAAAAAGAACTAAGTTACAGAAAATAAAAAAATATTTACAAACATAAGAAAAATATTACAACAATTTTAAACTAATTACACCTACTCTAAGCCCCCTAATAAAATAACAAAGCCCCCCAAAATAAAAAATTCCCTACCCTATTCTAAATTAAAAAAGTTACAAGCTCTTTTACCTTACCAGCCCTGAACAGGGCCCTTTGCGGGGCATGCCCCAAGAATTTCAGCTCTTTTGCCTGTAAAAAAAAACATACAATACCCCCCCCCCAACATTACAACCCACCACCCACATACCCCTAATCTAACCCAAACCCCCCTTAAATAAACCCAACACTAAGCCCCTGAAGATCTTCCTACCTTGTCTTCACCATCCAGGTATCACCGATCCGTCCTGGCTCCAAGATCTTCATCCAACCCAAGCGGGGGTTGGCGATCCATAATCCGGTCCAGAAGAGGCTCCAAAGTCTTCCTTTTGTTCCGATCAGCCAATAGAATGCGAGCTCAATCTGATTGGCTGATTGGATCGGCCAATCGGATTGAACTAGATTCTGATTGGCTGATTCCATCAGCCAATCAGAAAATTCCTACCTTAATTCCGATTGGCTGATAGAATCCTATCAGCCAATCGGAATTCGAGGGACGCCATCTTGGATGACGTCCCTTAAAGGAACAGTCATTCGTCGTTCAGTCGTCGGTCCGGATGGATGTTCCGCGCTGGAGGTCTTCAGGATCCTGCCGCTTCGCTCCGGATGGAAGAAGATCGAAGATGCCGCTTGGAGAAGATGTTTGCCGGTCCGGATGTCCTCTTCTTGCCGGATAGGAGGAAGACTTTGGAGCCTCTTCTGGACCGGATTATGGATCGCCAACCCCCGCTTGGGTTGGATGAAGATCTTGGAGCCAGGACGGATCGGTGATACCTGGATGGTGAAGACAAGGTAGGAAGATCTTCAGGGGCTTAGTGTTAGGTTTATTTAAGGGGGGTTTGGGTTAGATTAGGGGTATGTGGGTGGTGGGTTGTAATGTTGGGGGGGGGGTATTGTATGTTTTTTTTTACAGGCAAAAGAGCTGAACTTCTTGGGGCATGCCCCGCAAAGGGCCCTGTTCAGGGCTGGTAAGGTAAAAGAGCTTGTAACTTTTTTAATTTAGAATAGGGTAGGGAATTTTTTATTTTGGGGGGCTTTGTTATTTTATTAGGGGGCTTAGAGTAGGTGTAATTAGTTTAAAATTGTTGTAATATTTTTCTTATGTTTGTAAATATTTTTTTATTTTCTGTAACTTAGTTCTTTTTTATTTTTTGTACTTTAGCTAGTTTATTTAATTGTATTTATTTGTAGGAATTGTGTTTAATTAATTTATTGATAGTGTAGTGTTAGGTTAATTGTAGGTAATTGTAGGTAGTTTATTTAATTATTTTATTGATAGGGTAGTGTTAGGTTTAATTATAACTTAGGTTAGGATTTATTTTACAGGTAAATTTGTTATTATTTTAACTAGGTAACTATTAAATAGTTCTTAACTATTTAATAGCTATTTTACCTGGTTAAAATAATAACAAAGTTGCCTGTAAAATAAATATTAATCCTAAAATAGCTATAATATAATTATAATTTATATTGTAGCTATATTAGGATTTATTTTACAGGTAAGTATTTAGCTTTAAATAGGAATAATTTATTTAATAAGAGTTAATTTATTTCGTTAGATAAAAATTATATTTAATTTAGGGGGGTGTTAGTGTTAGGGTTAGACTTAGCTTTAGGGGTTAATCCATTTATTAGAATAGCGGTGAGCTCCGGTCGGCAGATTAGGGGTTAATAATTGAAGTTAGGTGTCGGCGATGTTAGGGAGGGCAGATTAGGGGTTAATACTATTTATGATAGGGTTAGTGAGGCGGATTAGGGGTTAATACATTTATTATAGTAGCGCTCAGGTCCGCTCGGCAGATTAGGGGTTAATAAGTGTAGGCAGGTGTCGGCGACGTTGAGGGGGGCAGATTAGGGGTTAATAAATATAATATAGGGGTTGGCGATGTTAGGACAGCAGATTAGGGGTACATAGGGATAACGTAGGTGGCGGCGATTTGCGGTCGGAAGATTAGGGGTTAATTATTTTAAGTAGCTGGCGGCGACGTTGTGGGGGGCAGGTTAGGGGTTAATAAATGTAATACAGGGGTTGGCGGGGTTAGGGGCAGCAGATTAGGGGTACATAAGTATAACGTAGGTGGCGGTCGGCAGATTAGGGGTTAAAAATTTTAATCGAGTGGCGGCGCTGTGGGGGGACCTCGTTTTAGGGGTACATAGGTAGTTTATGGGTGTTAGTGTACTTTAGAGTACAGTAGTTAAGAGCTTTATGAACCGGCGTTAGCCAGAAAGCTCTTAACTCCTGCTATTTTCAGGCGGCTGGAATCTTGTCGTTAGAGCTCTAACGCTCACTTCAGAAACGACTCTAAATACCAGCGTTAGAAAGATCCCATTGAAAATATAGGCTACGCAAATGGCGTAGGGGGATCTGCGGTATGGAAAAGTCGCGGCTGAAAAGTGAGTGTTAGACCCTTTAATCATTGACTCCAAATACCAGCGGGCGGCCAAAACCAGCGTTAGGAGCCTCTAACGCTGGTTTTGACGGCTACCGCTGAACTCCAAATCTAGGCCTAAGAAAGCACCTGCAATATGCCTTTGCATTTGCTCAAAGGAATTTAGAGAAAGCTGCAACTGCCACTAAAACCTATTATGATCTCAAGACGTCCAAAAAGGAATATGAAATAAATGATAAAGGTTATCTTTATAACTTTGGAAGAGATAAGGTTAGGGAGAAGTCATTTCTTCCCTCATGGAAAGGTCCTTTTGTCATTACTGACAAAATATCTCCAGTAGCCTATAAAATAAGGATCCCCAAAAATGAAAGTTTCATAGATAAATGGGTCCATATCAATCAGCTGCGAGCATGTCATCCTAGGTCCCAACTACAAGTCATAGAGGGAGAATGAAGTGTCATACCCCCAAATGCACTAAAAATATACTGTAGTTTAAAGATGCCTAGCTGATAAGCATGATGGCTCAAAAATGATGGACTCTCTACATAGAAGACTGTCTATGATGCATACAGTCAACATCCTCACCAAATACCATTGACCTTAAGTCAATTTAAATACATGTGTCCTACATCTATTTAAAATTGGAAGGGGGATTTATGTCAAGGTATATGTAAGATTAATATATATATATATATATATATATATATATATATATATATATATATATTTTAATCATATATTTGGCTAGTCAGTAGCAAATGATTCATTCATTCAGAAAAATTTACTTAACTCATGTTCAGCTCTTCCACCATTCAATATGCAAAGTTATTTTAAACATCCAAATGAGGACAATAAAACATTTGGTCTATTGAACTTAAAGCAATCACTTAAAGGAATTTAAACTCCATGGCGGAACAACAGGTTTAAACACAGGCTTGATTCTAACTAAAGCCTGACAAAACGTCTGAACTTCTGGAACATACGCCAGATGCTTGTGCAAAAGAATAGACAGAGCAGAAATCTGTCCCTTTAAGGAACTAGTTGACAATCCCTTCTCCAATCCTTCTTGGAGAAAATATAATATCCTGGGAATCCTGACTTTACTTCATGAGTAACCCTTGGATTCACACCAATGAAGATATTTACACCATATCTTATGATAAATTTTCCTGGTGACAGGCTTTCGAGCCTGAATTAAAGTATCAATGACCGACTCGGAGAAACCACGTTTTGATAAAATCAAGCGTTCAATCTCCAAGCAGTCAGACGCAGAGAAATTAGATTTGGATGGTTGAAAGGACCCTGAAGTAGAAGGTCCTGCCTCAGCGGTAGAGTCCATGGTGGAATGGATGACATGTTTACCAGATCTGCATACAAAGTCCTGCATTGCCACGTGGGGAGAGTTAGTCGGCATAACTTCCCCCTTGTCAATTTTCTCTGGTGATAAATCTTTTAAAGCCAGAATATGGTCTTTATAACTTATAGTAAGATCAGTGCATTTGGTACACATTCTAAGAGTGGGTTCCACAATGGCTTCTAAACATAATGAACAAGGAGTTTTCTCTATGTCAGACATGTTTAACATACTAGTAATGAGACCAGCAAGCTTGGAAAACACTTTAATTAATGTGAAAAAGCAGATTATAAAAAATGGTACTGTGCCTTTAATGGAAAAAAACAAACACAAAAACTGCAAGAAATGAAAAAAACAGTTAACTCTATGAAATTTTTACAGTGTATATAATAGACTAAAATAGCATTGCACCCACTTGCAAATGGATGATTAACCCCTCAGGTTCAAAAACGAAGCAAAAAAACGGTAAAAACCATTAAAACAGTCACAAGCAAACTGCCAAAGCTCTACTGTGGCTCCTACTTCCCATAAAATGAGTTTTGAAGGCACAAAAACCCTTTACAGAGGCCCAATATGTCAGGGGACTCCTTCAGGGAAGCTGGATGTCTCAGAATGTAAAAACAACTGCGCAATTAGAGCGCGAAAATAGGCCCCTTTCCATACACTCAAAGACAGAGGGCCTTAAAAAACTATTCCTAGGAGTAAAATAACAGCCATGTGGAAAACTAGGCCCCAAACAAAGATTTATCACCTCAGTAAAAAATGTTCTTTGTATAAATGCAAACGCTTTACATACTAAGCCATAATAGAAAGTAATATGAAAATTACTTTTTACTGCAAGCATGATGCCAGTCGTTTATTAAATCACTGCAATCAGGCTTACCTTAAATATATCACGCACTGTCAGCATTTTCTAATTCTTATCATCCTCTAGAAAATAATATACTGAACATACCTCGGGGCAGTCAATTCTGCAGGCCGTTCTCCCAGCTGAAGTTTCCTCATACCCTTCAGTTATGTGTGAGAACAGCAGTGGACCTTAGTTACAACCTGCTAAGATCATCAAAAACCTCAGGCAAATTCTTCTTCTAATTTCTGCCTGAGGTAAAAAACAGTACAACGCCGGCACCGTTTAAAAATAACAAACTTTTGATTGAAGATAAACTACACTAATTCACCACATCTCTCTAGCTACTTCCCTTGTCGAGAGCTGCAAGAGAATGACTGGAGGTGGCAGTTAGGGGAGGAGCTATATGGACAGCTCTGCTGTGGGTGATCCTCTTGCAGCTTCCTGTTGGGAAGGAGAATATCCCACAAGTAATGGATGAATCCGTGGACTGGGTACACCTTACAAGAGAAACAACACTTTTTTGACTGTGAAATAATAGCAGACAGCTGCCAGTACCCAAGATGTCCGCCAATAAGGCAGATGGGGAGGGTTAGAGAGCGGTTTTGGGGGGGATCAGGGAGGTTGGGGGCTAAGGGGGGGGTGCTACACCACAGCATATGTAAATATGCTATAAATATGCTATAAAAATGTAAAACAATTTAAAAACCTTTTATTTTAGTACTGGCAGATTTTCTGCCAGCACTTAAGATGGCGGGGACAATTGTGGGGTGGGGGAGGGAAGGGAGCTGTTTGGAAGGGGTCTGATGTGTCAGTGGGAGGCTGATCTCTACAATAAAGCTAAATTAACCCTGATGCGCAGCAGCATTTAGCGGCCTTCTAATTACCAGAAAGCAATGCCAAAATCATATATGTCTGCTATTTCTGAACAAAGTGGATCCCAGAAAAGAATTTACAACCATTTGTGCCATAATTGCACAAGCTGTTTGTAAATAATTTCAGTGAGAAACCTAAAATTGCGAAAAAATTTAACTTTTTTTAAAATTTGATCGCATTTGGCGGTGAAATGGTGGCATGAAATATACCAAAATGGGCCCAGATCAATACTTTGGGTTGTCTACAACACTACACTTAAACTAAAATTAACTCTACAAGCTGCCTACATGCTCCCTAATTAACCCCTTCACTGCTGGGCATAAAACACGTGTGGTGCGCAGTGGCATTTAGCAGCCTTCTAATTGCCAAAAAGCAAAGCCATATAAGTCTGCTATTTCTGAACAAAGGGGATCCCAGAGAGGCATTTACAACCATTTATGCCATAATTGCATAAGTTGTTTGTAAATAATTTCTGTGAGAAACCTTAAGTTTGTGAAAAAGTGAACAATTTTTTTTTTTTATTTGATCGCATTTGGCGGTGAAATGGTGGCATGAAATATACCAAAATGGGCCTAGATCAATACTTTGGGTTGTCTACTATGCTACACTTAAGCTAAAATTAACTCTACAAGCTGCCTACATGCTCCCTAATTAACCCCTTCACTGCTGGGCATAAAACACGTGTGGTGCGCAGTGGCATTTAGCAGCCTTCTAATTACCAAAAAGCAACGCCAAAGCCATATAAGTCTGCTATTTCTGAACAAAGGGGATCCCAGAGAAGCATTTACAACCATTTATGCCATAATTGCATAAGTTGTTTGTAAATAATTTCTGTGAGAAACCTAAAGTTTGTGAAAAAGTGAACAATTTTTTTTTTTATTTGATCGCATTTGGCGGTGAAATGGTGGCATGAAATATACAAAAATGGGCCTAGATCAATACTTTGGGTTGTCTACTACACTACACTTAAGCTAAAATTAACTCTACAAGCTGCCTACATGCTCCCTAATTAACCCCTTCACAGCTGAAGTTTCCTCATACTCTTCAG
This sequence comes from Bombina bombina, assembly GCF_027579735.1. Lineage (NCBI taxonomy): Eukaryota > Metazoa > Chordata > Amphibia > Anura > Bombinatoridae > Bombina > Bombina bombina. The sequence continues at coordinate 1,099,979,841 of NC_069500.1, forward strand.
TTATGTGTGAGAACAGCAGTGGACCTTAGTTACAACCTGCTAAGATCATCAAAAACCTCAGGCAAATTCTTCTTCTAATTTCTGCCTGAGGTAAAAAACAGTACAATGCCGGCACCGTTTAAAAATAACAAACTTTTGATTGAAGATAAACTACACTAATTCACCACATCTCTCTAGCTACTAACGTCAGCTGACCAGGATTTAAGCCATAGCACTCTACGCGCCTGAATAGCAAAACCTGAGTTCTTAGTCGTTAGTTTGGTTAAATGAACAACGGCGTCAGAAACAAATGAATTGGCTAGCTTAAGAGCTTTAAGCTTGTCAAGGATATCATCCAATGGGGTTTCGACCTGTAGAGCCTCTTCTAGAGACTCAAACCAGAAGGCCGCAGCAGCAGTGACAAGGGCAATGCATGCAAGGGGCTGGAGAATAAAACCTTGTTGAATAAAATTTTTCTTAAGGTAACCCTCTAATTTTTTGTCCATTGTATCTAGAAAAGCACAACTGTCCTCGATAGGGATAGTTGTACGCTTCGCTAGAGTAGAGACTGCTCCCTCCACCTTAGGGACCATTTGCCACAAGTCCTGTGTAGCGGTATCTATGGGAAACATCTTTTTAAAAACAGGAGGGGGAGAGAACGGAACACCTGGTCTATCCCATTCCTTAGTAATAATTTCTGAAAACCTCTTAGGTATTGGAAAAACATCAGTGTAAACAGGCACTGCGTAGTATTTATTCAATTTACACAATTTCTCTGGGACTACAATGGCGTCAAAGTCATCCAGAGTTGCTAAAACCTCCCTGATCAACATGCGGAAGTGTTCAAGCTTAAATTTAAATGTAGACATATCAGAATCAGGTTGAAGTGTCTTCCCTGAGTCAGAAAAATCACCCACAGTTAGAAGCTCTCCTTCTACGGCTTCTGCACATTGTGAGGGTATATCCGACATAGCTACTAAAGCGTCAGAGAGCTTTGTATTTGTTCTAGCCCCAGAGCTGTCTCGCTTTCCTTGTAACCCTGGCAGTTCGGACAATACTTCTGTAAGAGTATGATTCATAACTGCCGCCATGTCTTGTAAAGTATACGCAATGGGCGCGCTAGATGTACTTGCCACCCCTTGAGCGGGAGTTATAGGCTCTGACACGTGGGGAGAGTTAGTCGGCATAACTTCCCCCTTGTCAATTTTCTCTGGTGATAAATCTTTTAAAGCCAGAATATGGTCTTTATAACTTATAGTAAGATCAGTGCATTTGGTACACATTCTAAGAGTGGGTTCCACAATGGCTTCTAAACATAATGAACAAGGAGTTTCCTCTATGTCAGACATGTTTAACATACTAGTAATGAGACCAGCAAGCTTGGAAAACACTTTAATTAATGTGAAAAAGCAGATTATAAAAAATGGTACTGTGCCTTTAATGGAAAAAAACAAACACAAAAACTGCAAGAAATGAAAAAAACAGTTAACTCTATGAAATTTTTACAGTGTATATAATAGACTAAAATAGCATTGCACCCACTTGCAAATGGATGATTAACCCCTCAGGTTCAAAAACGAAGCAAAAAAACGGTAAAAACCGTTAAAACAGTCACAAGCAAACTGCCAAAGCTCTACTGTGGCTCCTACTTCCCATAAAACGAGTTTTGAAGGCACAAAAACCCTTTACAGAGGCCCAATATGTCAGGGGACTCCTTCAGGGAAGCTGGATGTCTCAGAATGTAAAAACAACTGCGCAATTAGAGCGCGAAAATAGGCCCCTTTCCATACACTCAAAGACAGAGGGCCTTAAAAAACTATTCCTAGGAGTAAAATAACAGCCATGTGGAAAACTAGGCCCCAAACAAAGATTTATCACCTCAGTAAAAAACGTTCTTTGTATAAATGCAAACGCTTTACATACTAAGCCATAATAGAAAGTAATATGAAAATTACTTTTTACTGCAAGCATGATGCCAGTCATTTATTAAATCACTGCAATCAGGCTTACCTTAACTAAATCACGCACTGTCAGCATTTTCTAATTCTTATCATCCTCTAGAAAATAATATACTGAACATACCTCGGGGCAGTCAATTCTGCAGGCCGTTCTCCCAGCTGAAGTTTCCTCATACCCTTCAGTTATGTGTGAGAACAACAGTGGACCTTAGTTACAATCTGCTAAGATCATCAAAAACCTCAGGCAAATTCTTCTTCTAATTTCTGCCTGAGGTAAAAAACAGTACAACGCCGGCACCGTTTAAAAATAACAAACTTTTGATTGAAGATAAACTACACTAATTCACCACATCTCTCTAGCTACTTCCCTTGTTGAGAGCTGCAAGAGAATAACTGGAGGTGGCAGTTAGGGGAGGAGCTATATGGACAGCTCTGCTGTGGGTGATCCTCTTGCAGCTTCCTGTTGGGAAGGAGAATATCCCACAAGTAATGGATGAATCCGTGGACTGGATACACCTTACAAGATAAACAACACTTTTTTGACTGTGAAATAATAGCAGACAGCTGCCAGTACCCAAGATGTCCGCCAATAAGGCAGATGGGGAGGGTTAGAGAGCGGTTTTGGGGGGGATCAGGGAGGTTGGGGGCTAAGGGGGGGGGTGCTACACCACAGCATATGTAAATATGCTACAAATATGCTATAAAAATGTAAAACAATTTAAAAACCTTTTATTTTAGTACTGGCAGATTTTCTGCCAGCACTTAAGATGGCGGGGACAATTGTGGGGTGGGGGAGGGAAGGGAGCTGTTTGGAAGGGGTCTGATGTGTCAGTGGGAGGCTGATCTCTACAATAAAGCTAAATTAACCCTGATGCGCAGCAGCATTTAGCGGCCTTCTAATTACCAGAAAGCAACGCCAAAGTCATATATGTCTGCTATTTCTGAACAAAGTGGATCCCAGAAAAGAATTTACAACCATTTGTGCCATAATTGCACAAACTGTTTGTAAATAATTTCAGTGAGAAACCTAAAATTGCGAAAAAATTTAACTTTTTTTAAAATTTAATCGCATTTGGCGGTGAAATGGTGGCATGAAATATACCAAAATGGGCCTAGATCAATACTTTGGGTTGTCTACAACACTACACTTAAACTAAAATTAACTCTACAAGCTGCCTACATGCTCCCTAATTAACCCCTTCACTGCTGGGCATAAAACACGTGTGGTGCGCAGTGGCATTTAGCAGCCTTCTAATTGCCAAAAAGCAACGCCAAAGCCATATAAGTCTGCTATTTCTGAACAAAGGGGATCCCAGAGAGGCATTTACAACCATTTATGCCATAATTGCATAAGTTGTTTGTAAATAATTTCTGTGAGAAACCTTAAGTTTGTGAAAAAGTGAACAATTTTTTTTTTTATTTGATCGCATTTGGCGGTGAAATGGTGGCATGCAATATACCAAAATGGGCCTAGATCAATACTTTGGGTTGTCTACTATGCTACACTTAAGCTAAAATTAACTCTACAAGCTGCCTACATGCTCCCTAATTAACCCCTTCACTGCTGGGCATAAAACACGTGTGGTGCGCAGTGGCATTTAGCAGCCTTCTAATTACCAAAAAGCAACGCCAAAGCCATATAAGTCTGCTATTTCTGAACAAAGGGGATCCCAGAGAAGCATTTACAACCATTTATGCCATAATTGCATAAGTTGTTTGTAAATAATTTCTGTGAGAAACCTTAAGTTTGTGAAAAAGTGAACAATTTTTTTTTTATTTGATCGCATTTGGCGGTGAAATGGTGGCATGAAATATACCAAAATGGGCCTAGATCAATACTTTGGGTTGTCTACTACACTACACTTAAGCTAAAATTAACTCTACAAGCTGCCTACATGCTCCCTAATTAACCCCTTCACAGCTGAAGTTTCCTCATACTCTTCAGTTATGTGTGAGAACAGCAGTGGACCTTAGTTACAACCTGCTAAGATCATCAAAAACCTCAGGCAAATTCTTCTTCTAATTTCTGCCTGAGGTAAAAAACAGTACAATGCCGGCACCGTTTAAAAATAACAAACTTTTGATTGAAGATAAACTACACTAATTCACCACATCTCTCTAGCTACTTCCCTTGTCGAGAGCTGCAAGAGAATGACTGGAGGTGGCAGTTAGGGGAGGAGCTATATAGACAGCTCTGCTGTGGGTGATCCTCTTGCAGCTTCCTGTTGGGAAGGAGAATATCCCACAAGTAATGGATGAATCCGTGGACTGGATACACCTTACAAGAGAAACAACACTTTTTTGACTGTGAAATAATAGCAGACAGCTGCCAGTACCCAAGATGACCGCCAATAAGGCAGATGGGGAGGGTTAGAGAGCTGTTTTGGGGGGGGATCAGGGAGGTTGGGGGCTAAGGGGGGGTGCTACACCACAGCATATGTAAATATGCTATAAATATGCTATAAAAATTTAAAACAATTTAAAAACCTTTTATTTTAGTACTGGCATTTACAACCATTTATGCCATAATTGCATAAGTTGTTTGTAAATAATTTCTGTGAGAAACCTAAAGTTTGTGAAAAAGTGAACAATTTTTTTTTATTTGATCGCATTTGGCGGTGAAATGGTGGCATGAAATATACCAAAATGGGCCTAGATCAATACTTTGGGTTGTCTACTACACTACACTTAAACTAAAATTAACTCTACAAGCTGCCTACATTCTCCCTAATTAACCCCTTCACTGCTGGGCATAAAACACGTGTGGTGCGCAGTGGCATTTACCAGCCTTCTAATTACCAAAAAGCAACGCCAAAGCCATATAAGTCTGCTATTTCTGAACAAAGGGGATCCCAGAGAGGCATTTACAACCATTTATGCCATAATTGCATAAGTTGTTTGTAAATAATTTCTGTGAGAAACCTAAAGTTTGTGAAAAAGTGAACAATTTTTTTTTATTTGATCGCATTTGGCGGTCAAATGGTGGCATGAAATATACCAAAATGGGCCTAGATTAATACTTTGGGTTGTCTACTACACTACACTTAAGCTAAAATTAACTCTACAAGCTGCCTACATGCTCCCTAATTAACCCCTTCACTGCTGGGCATAAAACACGTGTGGTGCACAGTGGCATTTAGCAGCCTTCTAATTACCAAAAAGCAACGCCAAAGCCATATAAGTCTGCTATTTCTGAACAAAGGGGATCCCAGAGAAGCATTTACAACCATTTATGCCATAATTGCATAAGTTGTTTGTAAATAATTTCTGTGAGAAACCTTAAGTTTGTGAAAAAGTGAACAATTTTTTTTTATTTGATCGCATTTGGCGGTCAAATGGTGGCATGAAATATACCAAAATGGGCCTAGATCAATACTTTGGGTTGTCTACTACACTACACTTAAGCTAAAATTAACTCTACAAGCTGCCTACATGCTCCCTAATTAACCCCTTCACTGCTGGGCATAAAACACGTGTGGTGCGCAGTGGCATTTAGCAGCCTTCTAATTACCAAAAAGCAACGCCAAAGCCATATAAGTCTGCTATTTCTGAACAAAGGGGATCCCAGAGAAGCATTTACAACCATTTACGCCATAATTGCATAAGTTGTTTGTAAATAATTTCTGTGAGAAACCTAAAGTTTGTGAAAAAGTGAACAATTTGTTTTTTTATTTGATCGCATTTGGCGGTGAAATGGTGGCATGAAATATACCAAAATGGGCCTAGATCAATACTTTGGGTTGTCTACTACACTACACTTAAGCTAAAATTAACTCTACAAGCTGCCTACATGCTCCCTAATTAACCCCTTCACAGCTGAAGTTTCCTCATACTCTTCAGTTATGTGTGAGAACAGCAGTGGACCTTAGTTACAACCTGCTAAGATCATCAAAAACCTTAGGCAAATTCTTCTTCTAATTTCTGCCTGAGGTAAAAAACAGTACAATGCCGGCACCGTTTAAAAATAACAAACTTTTGATTGAAGATAAACTACACTAATTCACCACATCTCTCTAGCTACTTCCCTTGTCGAGAGCTGCAAGAGAATGACTGGAGGTGGCAGTTAGGGGAGGAGCTATATAGACAGCTCTGCTGTGGGTGATCCTCTTGCAGCTTCCTGTTAGGAAGGAGAATATCCCACAAGTAATGGATGAATCCGTGGACTGGATACACCTTACAAGAGAAAAAACACTTTTTTGACTGTGAAATAATAGCAGACAGCTGCCAGTACCCAAGATGTCCGCCAATAAGGCAGATGGGGAGGGTTAGAGAGCTGTTTTGGGGGGGATCAGGGAGGTTGGGGGCTAAGGGGGGGTGCTACACCACAGCATATGTAAATATGCTATAAATATGCTATAAAAATTTAAAACAATTTAAAAACCTTTTATTTTAGTACTGGCATTTACAACCATTTATGCCATAATTGCATAAGTTGTTTGTAAATAATTTCTGTGAGAAACCTAAAGTTTGTGAAAAAGTGAACAATTTTTTTTTATTTGATCGCATTTGGCGGTGAAATGGTGGCATGAAATATACCAAAATGGGCCTAGATCAATACTTTGGGTTGTCTACTGCACTACACTTAAACTAAAATTAACTCTACAAGCTGCCTACATTCTCCCTAATTAACCCCTTCACTGCTGGGCATAAAACACGTGTGGTGCGCAGTGGCATTTACCAGCCTTCTAATTACCAAAAAGCAACGCCAAAGCCATATAAGTCTGCTATTTCTGAACAAAGGGGATCCCAGAGAGGCATTTACAACCATTTATGCCATAATTGCATAAGTTGTTTGTAAATAATTTCTGTGAGAAACCTAAAGTTTGTGAAAAAGTGAACAATTTTATTTTATTTGATCGCATTTGGCGGTCAAATGGTGGCATGAAATATACCAAAATGGGCCTAGATCAATACTTTGGGTTGTCTACTACACTACACTTAAGCTAAAATTAACTCTACAAGCTGCCTACATGCTCCCTAATTAACCCCTTCACTGCTGGGCATAAAACATGTGTGGTGCGCAGTGGCATTTAGCAGCCTTCTAATTACCAAAAAGCAACGCCAAAGCCATATAAGTCTGCTATAATGGCATGTCTGGCACACAGTGTTGGGGCAAGGGTCCATCTGACCACTGATACCTGGTCTGCAAAGCATGGTCAGGACAGGTATATCACCTACACTGCGCACTGTGAAGCGGGCGTAACCCTTACACTACCTGATCGATACAACATCATACCCGATGTTTTAAAGCACGTTATTCCAAACAATTTAGGAATGTTAGGTGATTAGCCCTTTATGGATTAAAACCAGACTCTGCATCAACTATGTAATTTTCCATGGGAGTTTTGCCATGGATCCCCCTCCGGCATGCCACAGTCCAGGTATTAGTCCCCTTGAAACAACTTTTCCATCACTATTGTGGCCAGAAAAAGTCCCTGTGGGTTTTAAAATTCGCCTGCCTATTGAAGTCTATGGTGGTTCGCGACATCACTATTTCTTGTTTTATACACAAATAATTAATGTCCATCTTGAACTGTAAAGTAGAATTCAGGGCATTAAGATTATTGAACCAAGAGGTCAAAGGCTCACTGTCACCTCTCCAAACCATGAACACATCATCTATGTAACGCCAGAAGAATCTGATGGAACTCTGATCAGCCGAAAAAATATGTTCATGCTCATACATGGACATATAGATGTTTGCGTATGATGGGGCCTTATTGGACCCCATCGCTGTGCCTAGAGTTGGCAAATAAAAGACATTTTCGAATCGAAAATAATTTTTGGCCAAACAGAGCTCCAACAGTTCCAGCAAAAACTCAATAGGTGGTCCACATTAGTGGGAGTTATCACATAGGATTCTCCTGACCATCTCCACCCCATGTGTATGTGGGATGATGGTATAAAGGTTAATGACATCCAATGTGGCTAAAATGTCAGAAGTTTGAATGTCTTCCATCTGACCCAAAAGGTGGATGAATTCAGAAGAATCCCTTAAGTATGACACAGTGGATTTAACCACAGGTTGAAGGAAGTAGTCAATAAATTCTGTGAGGGGTTGAAACAATGAACCCCTCACTGAAACAATCGGGTGACCGGGTGACTCATGTGTATTTTTGGTAATAGGTAAAGGATAGGACTAATAGGGTTATCACCCCTTAGAAACCTGAAGGTGTCCTCATCAATAAAACCAGCATCCAAAGCCATACACAAGAGACTGTCAACCTGTTCTTTGAATTTAATAGTCAGATTAAACGATAATTTATGGTAAATCAGTCCATCCTCCAATTGTCTGAGGGCTTCTAGCCTATACTTGGAATAATCCATCACCACAATGGCTCCACCCTTATCGGCTTGTCTGATCACAATAGAACTATCATCAGTCAGGGTTTTCAAAGCTCTTCTTTCAAGTGGTGTAAGGTTATCCCAGGTATCGCTAACAGACAAAACACTTGAATCGATGTCAGTATTAACCATACGTGTAAAGGTTTTAATCGTGAGGTGAGTATTAGGTGGTTCAAAAGAGCTCTTACCCTTAAAGGGTTTGGGTACATATTCAGCTGTGTTTTTGAAAAACTCTTTCAACTTCAGTTGGCGCTGAAAGCAATATAAATCAACACGTATATCATAAATATCAGTTCTAGGCATAGGTATAAAAGATAAACCTTTATTGAATAGTGAATGTTCATCATCAGATAGTGTGTGTGTTAGCTCAAATTGTAAACTATTGTTTCGTTTTTCGAATTGTGCTTTTTTTGGTGTTCCCCCCCCTCTCCTATGGTGTCTGGGTCAGAAACCACAGGTAAAGGGGGTCTCTGTGAGGATCTTGTGGAAACCCCACTATTACTAGGTGCCTTTGGTATAGTATTGGCTAACTCGCTCCCTGAGGACTCACCACCACTACTATCAATTGTATCAAAATTGACTCATTTGTTCTTATTAAACTTGCCCTTCCTTTGATAGGAAGTCTCATTCTTACCTTATAACCACCTGTATACTTTCCTATCCCTGTAATCATTCTCCACCGTATTGTACTTTTTGTTCTTGAATGTTAACAATTCTTGTTTGTATTTAGACACTTGAGTGGCCAGCTTATTTAGCCAATCAGTGTCAGGGTCACTACTTAGTACATGTAGTATTTTATCTTTAATCTGTGTGATGACATTTCTCACAATAATTTTTAATCTAGACACTTCCTTAATGACCAAAATCATTGAATCATGGGAACATTTGTTTAGGATCCCACACCACCGTCTACAAAAATCCATGTTAATCCTACCCAAAGTGGGAATATTTCTTACCCTGAAACCTCGTGGAATGAATTTATCTTTATGGTATTTGGAGAGGTACACAGTGTGTAAATAGTAGTCAACTTCTTTCTTTTCTAAATGCAATAATTTATGGTAAATATTCAACGGAGTCTCACCTTTTGTCTCCTCTAGCTCCTGCATGTCAGCATCACACCTGATACGTAGTGCATCATCATCTGTGAACGCGAAGTCTTCAATTTCCCCATAGGGGTCATCCTGAAATAAGGAAGTGGACACAGCCTTTGTGGTCATGTCCCTGTATAAGCACACTGCAGAGTAAAATAACAAACTACACACAGAAGAAGTATCCGTTGGAATCCTTACTGGAATGATATTCAGTGCCCAAATGTCATATAAAAAGTCACATAAAGGAATCAATGAAGAGATCCCCACTCAATGGTCCATAGAGAACCCAATGGGTGCACGATCCAAATTAATCGCAGTACTGAACAGAAGATCAGCACTCACCAACACTCACAACCACGGCCAGATTGCATCCAAAATAGTGTTTGGGCTTTCATGATTTTGCGGTTCTGTGTTACGTATCTGATTGGTGGGTGCGGGTATTTAAGGTACTTTATCAGAGTCATATTTTATGCCTGTCTTTATTTTGACTTGCTGCATGTGACCAAGGCTCCTGTGGGGCTGAAACGTTATGCTTGTTTTGCATTAAAATTGGTGATTCATCTTATCTCTGGTGCTGGCTGCTTTTGGTGTGGGATACCACGGATCAACACTGGGTCCTGTCCTACTTCAGTGTATACTATTTTGGATCCAATCTGGCCATGCACAGAGTGGTTGTGAGTGTTGGTGAGTGCTGATCTTCTGTACAGTACTATATATATATATATATATATATATATATATATATATATATATATATATATATATATATATAGGTATATATTTTACCAAAAACATCTTCTAGTGAAAAACATAGCAATGTGAAGCATCCGAACAAACCTTTAGCACAATGCCAGGTTCTCTCGTGGACGATAACTTAAGATGCTTTTTGTAGCGTGCCTGCAGTTAGAATTTTAACTTTTAACTTTCAACTGGTAATACTAGCAATAACCTGGCTGCACTTATTTGTTAACTTCAGCACAGTTAGCACTCAAGCATGAAAAATAAATAATTTACCATTTCCCTTTTAGTCTGGGCCACAATGTTCTATTGAGTTCATTAGCAGAACTTCACAAACTATTGACATACTTTTAAATGGTTAATACATTGATTTTTAGTCAGCACTGATCCTGCAGCCAGAAGCAGCTAATGTGAAGTAACACTGAAAAGAGGCCAGATATTTGCTTTGCTATTGTTCTACGTATTATATTTACTTATTGAACTGTGCCCTACTTCAAAACTCTTCTTTGAAGTAATTGATATAATAGATTGCTTATAAATCTCACTGGTTCGGGATTTTAGTCTTTTCATATAAAAAGCCTTTAATGCAGAGAAGCTTTTGTGAAATCCTGAGCCGAGCAAATGAAGAGAATTACTTTTGTACTCACAGCTTCAGCCTGCGCCATTGGATGAAGTGATAAGATGGGGCATTGTAGTATGACTCAGAAAATCACAGCCTTTCATTGGCAATTAATCACAGTGCATTACTAGAGTGCAAGGCACATAATCTGTTTATGTGTTTGTAAATTTTTTCAATTTATCTGAAGTAATGAATATCCTCTGCAAGGAAATGGTATCCAATTGTCTCTTATTTGATTTATTTATTAGTGAATCAATATCTTGACCTGCTTTATTTCTATCCTGGCAATATCACAACTAACTATTAATTTTGAAAAGAAAATAACAAAATGGCGTTCAATGTATGCATAAGTATTGTGTATATTTTTTATGGAAAGCACTTTTTAATAACAATATACTATGTATACCATGTGAGAGAGTTTAACATTCTTTTTAAAGAATATATAATACGTGAGTGTATTCTAAGTTGATACCATTTCAAATGTTATTTTATTTTATTGGCTAGTTTTATATATTGACAGAAATTTTTGTGGTCTGTCATGCAATTTTTCCACAGGTTAACTTCTATCAGAAGTGCCTTCCAACACAAGCCACCAAGAGGGTGTGAATAATACTGGCATGTGAAGACCTTTCACATGAAACGTAAGGTAAAGAAGATGAATGAGATTAGCTACTTTCATGCAAGATGTAATCCTTGGCAACATGTAGAATGGAAGTCTAGCAACAAAACAAACAAATACAAACATCTCAAGAAGCAGAAAGATAAATTCTAGAGACAGGCTGCGATAGTTGCTAAAGGTTTTTAGAAAATAGCAATGCAGTCAACTCAGATGATCAGTTTTAGCATAGAGCATGAAAGAGATTTATTGCAGTAATGTAACATTTGCAGATTGTGTACAGTATATAATTTACTGCTTTTAACACAACAACAGAAACAACTAGCTGTTTATACAGTGATAGGTTTCCAAATTGGTTATTAATGTAAGGACTTGTCTAAGGCTTTAAAAATAGACCTGGCACCAGTTAAATCCTTTTAACATGAATGTCTTTCTTTGTACAATCCCACTGCATACATGGTGCTGGAAAATTGTGCAATTGGCTAATTGGCATGACATATAAAGTAGAAAATTAGCTACTATCTAATGCTGTTAAATTAAGGAATAAATATATGGGGTTTTCTGAATATGACTATGTTTAGCAACATAGAATTGATGTCAAAGTCCATCCTGTGATAAAACCATTAGATGACTGAGGGTTATAATTAATATGACTACCAAAAGACAATAAAATACAAATCGGAAAATAAAAACCTGACAGCTATGTTAACTAGAAATGTTTGCAAAAGGTGAAAATAAAAGGAAAAATAGAGGATCCTTTGAGCAACTGTAGAATATTATGTCAACCAGCTTCTAATATTAACCATGATGCCAGAGGTGCATAATACATAAGCAGGCACTGGCGGGCAGCACAATTCACTTTAGGTTTTCAAACCTGTCCTCAGGCCTCCCTAACAGGTCTGATTTTCAGGGTTACCATAGGTAACAGCAGGTAAAATAACCATGTTTATTAATTAACTAAATATTTCACCTGTGCCCCAGTTCAGAAAACCTTAAAATCTGGCCTGTTAGGGAGACCTGAGGACAGGTTTGAAACCCAGTGCTCTAGGGCAAGAAGTACATAAAGTAATGCATATTCAGTTAGATTACGAGTTTTGCGTTAGGGGTTTTAACGCTGAAAAAATGACAATTTCAGCGTAATGGAAGTAACGCACTATTACAAGTCGTGTCGGTATTGCTTTTAGCCTGTAACGCAGCGTCCATTCCGCACTCAAAAAAATTATGTTTTTGTGTGGGATTTGCATAGCACCGGTATTACAGGTTGTGCGGTCCGGCTAAAATGCTTGCGTTACAGCCTATACCGACACGATCCATACCGCCATCTGAGAGCAGTAGTTATGAGTTTTGTGTAGCAAAAATGTTTCACAAAACTCATAACTAAAATGTTACAAAGTACTCTAACACTCATAAACTACCTATTAACCCTTAAACCGCTGCCCTCCTGCATTGCAAACACTATATTAAACTTATTAACCCATAATCTGCCGCCCACCCACATTGCGACTATTAAATAAATGTATTAACCCCTAATCTGCCGCTCCCGACATCGCCAACACTATAATAAAGCTATTAACCCCTAATCCACTGCTCCCTGACATTGCCAACACTATAACAAAGTTATTAACCCCTAAACCTCCGGCCTCCTACATCTCTGCATCAAAATAAACCTATTAACCCCTAAACCGCCGGCTCCCCACATCACAAAACACTAAATTAAACTATTAATCCCTAAACTTAACACCCCTCTAACTTTAAATTAAAATAACAATATAACTATCTTTAAAAAAATAAAAACTTACCTGTGAAAGAAAAAAAACCTAACCTTACTATTCTAATAAAATAACAAAATACTACTAATAAAAAATCTAAATTACAAATTTAAAAAAACCTAACACTACGAAAAAAAATAAAAAATCTAAAATTACAAAAAATAATAAACACTAACATCTAGCCATTGCCCCTAAAAGGGCATTTGTATGGGCATTGCCCTTAAAAGGGCATTCATTTTTTGCACTTAAAAAGGCATTTAGCTCTTTTTCAAATTGCCCAAATCCTAATCTGAAAAAAAAACCCACCCCAAAAAATAAAATATATACCGAACACTAACCACAGAATATCTGCTCATGGTTCCTAAAGTCTGGACATCCATCTTCATCCAGGTGGCGACATCTTCATCCATCGCAGGGTCGTCTTCTATCTTCATTCCAGCAGCATGGAGTGGCAAAGACATCCAGCGTGGAGCGTCCTCTTCATACGGTCCCCACCGTACACTGAAGCTTCAATGCAAGGTAGCCGTTTCACAATGGCATACCTTGCATTCCTATTAGCTGATTTGATTCTTCAAATTCAAATAAGCCAATAGGATGAGAGCTTCTGAAATCCTATTGGCTGTTCAAAACAACCAATAGGATGAGAGCTTCTGAAATCCTATTGGCTGTTCAAAACAGCCAATAGGATGAGAGCTACTGACATTCTATTGGCTGATTTGATTTAAAAGCTCTCCCTCATGTTAAAATTAAAAATCTACCAAAATGGATTAAAAATATCGACATTTTAAGAGACCCATTAATTGCCTGGCATAGAAGTTACAAACTACTGAATATTGAATTTAGATCTCCCAATACCTACCAATTCAAGGGAATCCTGAGTTTAAAGTCGGAACAACCTCAAAAACATTTCAAGTTTGGAAGAAAAAAGGTTTGGAATATATCTTTAATATTCTAGAGAATGATTATAAAACAGTAAAATCATTTGAAGATTGTAAACTAGAATTTAATTTAACAAATAAAAACTTTCTAGCATACCTACAAATAAGAAATTATTACAGGGAAATATTCCTAATATCTAATCTATTATAATTTTATTCAAAATGGTCAAGCTATACACTTCTATGTTGGGTACTGCTAACCCTAGTTCGCTTTTTTTTCCATACATAGACTTGAGTCTGACCCTAGTTTTCCTACCCCCAATATAAAGGTGTTAATACTTTTATTCAATAATTTTATATTTTCTTTTCAACAGTAGAGGAACTGTTTGAAGGATATATAAAAGTTTATGAAAACTAATAATTTTAACCAAACTAATCCTTCCACTTAAAGTAAGTGGTAAATTCTTCCATCTCTTCAGTTCCTCTGCCCCTTAAATAAACCTAACACTAAGCCCCTGAAGATCTTCCTACCTTATCTTCACCTCGCCGGGTATCACACCGATCTGTCCTGGCTCGGATCTCTTGATCCAAGCCCAAGCGGGGGGCTGAAGATGTCCATGATCTGGCTGAAGTCTTCATCCAAGCGGGAGTTGAAGAGGTCCATGATCCGACTGAAGTCTTCTATCAACGGCATCTTCAATCTTCTTTCTTCCGGATCCATGTTCATCCCGCCGACGCGGAACATCCATCTTCACCGACGACGTCCCGACGAATGACGGTTCCTTTAAGGGACGTCATCCAAGATGGCGTCCCTCGAATTCCCGATTGGCTGATAGGATTCTATCAGCCAATCGGAATTAAGGTAGGAAAATTCTGATTGGCTGATGGAATCAGCCAATCAGAATCAAGTTCAATCCGATTGGCTGATCCGATCAGCCAATCAGATTGAGCTCGCATTCTATTGGCTGATCGGAACAGCCAATAGAATGCGAGCTCAATCTGATTGGCTGATCGGATCAGCCAATCGGATTGAACTTGATTCTGATTGGCTGATTCCATCAGCCAATCAGAATTTTCCTACCTTAATTCTGATTGGCTGATAGAATCCTATCAGCCAATCGGAATTCGAGGGACGCCATCTTGGATGACGTCCCTTAAAGGAACCGTCATTCGTCGGGAAGTCATCGGTGAAGATGGATGTTTCCGCGTCGGCAGGATGAACATGGATCCGGAAGAAAGAAGATTGAAGATGCCGTTGATAGAAGACTTCAGTCGGATCATGGACCTCTTCAGCTCCCGCTTGGATGAAGACTTCAGCCGGATCATGGACATCTTCAGCCCCCTGCTTGGGCTTGGATCAAGACATCGGAGCCAGGACGGATCGGTGTGATACCCGGCGAGGTGAAGATAAGGTAGGAAGATCTTCAGGGGCTTAGTGTTAGGTTTATTTAAGGGGGGTTTGGGTTAGATTAGGGGTATGTGGGTGGTGGGTTGTAATGTTGGGGGGGGGTATTGTATGTGTTTTTTTTACAGGCAAAAGAGCTGAATTCTTTGGGGCATGCCCCGCAAAGGGCCCTTTTCAGGGCTGGTAAGGTAAAAGAGCTTTGAACTTTTTTAATTTAGAATAGGGTAGGGCATTTTTTTATTTTGGGGGGCTTTGTTATTTTATTAGGGGGCTTAGAGTAGGTGTAATTAGTTTAAAATTGTTGTAATATTTTTCTAATGTTTGTAAATATTTTTTTATTTTTTGTAACTTAGTTCTTTTTTATTTTTTGTACTTTAGTTAGTTAATTTCATTGTATTTATTTATAGATATTGTATTTAATTAATTTATTGATAGTGTAGTGTTAGGCTTAATTGTAGATAATTGTAGGCATTTTATTTAATTAATTTATTGATAGTGTAGTGTTAGGTTTAATTGTAACTTAGGTTAGGATTTATTTTACAGGTAATTTTGTAATTATTTTAACTAGGTAACTATTAAATAGTTATTAACTATTTAATAGCTATTGTACCTGGTTAATATAATTACAAAGTTGCCTGTAAAATAAATATTAATCCTAAAATAGCTACAATATAATTAGAATTTATATTGTAGCTATATTATGGTTTATTTTACAGGTAAGTATTTAGCTTTAAATAGGAATAAGTTATTTAATAAGAGTTAATTTATTTCGTTAGATTTAAATTATATTTAACTTAGGGGGGTGTTAGGGTTAGGGTTAGACTTAGCTTTAGGGGTTAATACATTTATTATAGTAGCGGTGAGATCCAGTCGGCAGATTAGGGGTTAATAATTGTAGGTAGGTGGAGGCGACGTTGGGGGCGTCAGATTAGGGGTTAATAAATATAATATAGGGGTCGGCGGTGTTAGGGGCAGTAGATTAGGGGTACATAGGTATAATGTAGGTTGCGGCGGTGTACGGAGTGGCAGATTAGGTTTAATAATAATATGCAGGTGTCAGCGATTGCGGGGGCAGCAGATTAGGGGTTAATAAATATAATATAGTGGTCGGCGATGTTAGGGGCAGCAGATTAGGGGTACATAGGGATAACATAGCTGGCGGCGGTGTACGGAGCGGCAGATTAGGGGTTAAAAAATTTTAATAGATTGGCGGCGATGTGGGGGGACCTCGGTTTAGGGGTACATAGGTAGTTTATGGGTGTTAGTGTACTTTAGAGCACAGTAGTTAAGAGCTTTATAACCCGGCGTTAGCCCAGAAAGCTCTTAACTACTGACTTTTTTCTGCGGCTGGAGTTTTGTCGTTAGATTTCTAACTCTCACTTCAGCCACGACTCTAAATACTGGCATTAGAAAGATCCCATTGAAAAGATAGGATGCGCAAATGGCGTAGGGGGATCTGCGGTATGGAAAAGTCGCGGCTGCAAAGTGAGCGTTAGACCCTTTCCTGACTGACTCCAAATACCAGCGGGTGGTAAAAAACAGCGTTAGGAGCCTCCAACGCTGGTTTTGACGGCTACCGCCCAACTCTAAATCTAGGCCTAAATTTTGTATAAGTATTAATCAATTGTTTTGTTATTTGCATTTTCCGAAAATTCGCTTTTTTTTAAGCTTTATTAAATTGGCCAGCATTTCTCCCCTTAAAGGGACATGAAACACAATTTTTTCTTTTGTGATTTAAAAAGATTATGCCATTTTAAACAACTTTCTAATTTACTTCTATTATCTCATTTGCTTAACTCTCTTGACATAGTTTGCTGAAAAGCATATCTAGATAGGCTCAGTAGCTGCTGATTGGTTGCTGCACATAGATGCCTTGTGTGATTGGCTCCCCCATATGCATTGCTATTTCATTTAATAAAGGATATCTAAAGAATGAAGCAAATTAGATAATAGAAGTAAATTGGAATGTTGTTTAAAATTGTATTCTCTACTTGAATCATGAAAGAAAATATTTGGGTTTAGTGTCCCTTTAAGACTGCCTTAGAGGCCTCCCAAAAATTCTTGATTCTATTTAAATAGTGCATATTGCATTTTTGTATTGAAGCCATTTATCTAGCATAAAGTTTCTAAATGTATTATTATATAAGTAATTTGGGAATCTAAGGTTATTTCCATATTGTTTTTTCCTACTGTGCTTAACTTCCAATAGAATTGGTGAATGATCCGATAGTGTTAATGGTAATATTTTTGTTGAGGAGATGATATCCATTAAAGGGTTTGAAATTAGAAACATGTCATTTCTAGACTGTGTTTTGTGAGCTTTTGATAAGTACGTATATTCTCTGCCTGTCAGATTATGTAGTCTACAAACATCGTTTAATGAATTGCTATATTGTATAATGTATAGTGGAAATGAACCTTAACCAGCAGCAACTGTTATGAGCCATTAAAGGGATAGTAAAGTCCAAATTAAACTTTCATGATTCAGATAGGGCATGTATTTTTAAACAACTTTATAATTTACTTTTATCATCAAATTTGCTTTGTTCTCTTGGTATTCTTAGTTGAAAGCTAAACCTAGGTAGACTCATATGCTAATCTCTAAGCCCTTGAAGGCCGTCTCTTATCTGAATGCATTTGACAGTTTTCACGGCTAGAGGGTGTTAGTTCATGTGTTTCTTTTTAAACAATACCATTTTGGGTGTTTACTATCCCGTTTATACTGTAATAAAATGCATTTTTTTTTCTTTGAGACTGGGATAGCTAGTAAGTTTTTTTTTGTGTGCAAAAAAACTGCAGACATGAAGCCTATCTTGGTATATTTGGTCCCTTGTCTTTGTAATGCTCATCAACAGAAATTTTGAGTGAAGACCATTTGATATTTACTTTTATTGTCATGTATAATTTATCAGAAAACTACTGATACTTCATGTCCAGTGGGCTATATTAGATTAAATTATTTGTTTATTTTTTTAAAAAAAATATACAGGTGGCCCTCGGTTTACAACGGTTCAATTTAAGCCGTTTCAGAATAACAACCTTTTTTTTCAGTCATGTGACTGCTATTGAAAAGCATTGAGAAGCAGTGCATTGATTAAAATAGCCAGTAGGTGGAGCTGTCCGCTTGTGTTGCAGCAAAGATATGCAAGCCAAGCAAACTGAAATTAATTTGTGTAACTAGACCTGAGCTATCGAGCAGTTTTCAAAGGAACAAGATCTTCCTGTCTATAAATCAGTCCATATTGAAATGCATAGAAAGAACTGTTTGCAGAAAAATGCAAGTAAAGTCTGTGTTGTGTGATTATTATATTAGGTTTATAATGCTGTTTAGCAAATGTTTTTGTTCATTTAACTTCGTTTAATTATATATTCTGTGTTGTGTGATTATTTTATTAGGTTTATAATGCTGTTTAGCATTTAAAGTCTTTATTTCAAAGCTTTAAAAATAATGTTTAGGTGTTACTTATGACAATTTTGAGAGGGGCCTGGAACCTAACTCCCTCACTTCCCATTGACTTACATTATAAACTGGGTTTCAATTTACAACAGTTTCGATTTACAACCATTCCTTCTGGAACCTAACCCCGGCGTAAACTGAGGGCTACCTGTATATATATATTTTTAAAGTTACATATAACCAATGGTGAATGTGATGGGAACAAGCTTTGTGTTGAGAAAAAAATAGTTACATATTTATTTGAAGAGACCTGTTGTAACATAGTAACATAGTAGATAAGGTTGAAAAAAGTCTGAAGTCCATCGAGTTCAACCTATACAAATCTAAAATACTTACAAAAAGCTCCAGTTAAGCTTAAATAACCCCATTAAAATGTGACCCATTTAATACTAGCAATCATATCCATGAATTTTGTTTATATACAGAAATTTATCCAGACTATTTTTAAATGTATCAATGGTATTGGCATTCACTACCTCCTTTGGTAATGAGTTCCACAATTTTATTGCTCTTACAGTGAAAAAACTTTTCCGTTGCAGGAGATTAAATCTCCTTTCCTCCAACCTTAAATTATGACCTCTTGTCAGAAACAATTTTCTTGGAATAAACAGAGCTTCTGCCATCTCTGTATATGGGCTGTTGTATGGGATAGTTTAACATATGTTTTACTAAACACAGCTTACACAGTTTTACAACATGTGTTTATGAGGGTTTGTGCATGCTTAAAGCTATGCATGTGATAACATTTGCCTGAAGGCCTTGTTGCACATTCACTTTCTGGAATTAGCATTAATGGTTTTGCTTAACTACAATAAAAGGGATATTGAAGCAATTGAAAGTTACATATCTAAAACTGTGATGTTGGATGAGAATAAAAGAAAAAAATAACTGGTTTCTACAATTTATTTCTCTTTGAATAAAAATATTTTTTGGTGTGGAATTGGCATTTTCTTTGTAATAATTTCCATTTTTAGAACTGTTTTTTTAGTTATTATACCCCACTTCTCTGCCAATCTTTCATGTTTCACTGTCTGAAAATGTTAGTAAGTTAATTGGACTTAATTGAGCTCTGAGCCAATGCTTTTTAGCTTGGACTGTACATTGGCTTAAGCTTTAAAATCAGACAATTACTACCATGATGACCTATTCCGGGAAACAGAGATCATATAACACAGCCATTTTTCTCAGGTCAGCACTCCTGTCAATAGTTTTCAAAAAAGGCCAAAGTACATAAGAAAAATCAGGTTGACTTTTTTGATAACTGAAGCTATTGTTTCTCATTAGTTGTCTGGAACATAACACTTGTTGAATTTACTGAGTTATATTTACTTTTGTCACAGCAGCACATCCAGGTGTCTGGTACATCTAGAATACAAATTCCTAACACACTTATGAGCTTATTAGGATAAAGAATTACCGCTTGGTCGCTTGGTGTTCACTGTCTTTACTATAAACCTTTAGTTATCCTAATCAGGCAATACACATATACATTTTTTTTTAAGTTTTGATATATTAAATACAATATTTTGTATTTTTGTGTGCCTGTCATTTTCATGCCCAAATATACACAAATCCTATATATATATGGAGTTGAGTTTCAGAGTTCAGCACACATAGAATGGAGAAAAACAAATTATGGTGCAGTATGTCAGTACTAGGCAACCAAAAACTAAAAGTGAGATTTAAATGTGCTCACCTTGTTTAACCTCAAACATGTGAGGTATGTTGGAAGCATGGAGGGGATGTAATCCCTATCTGTGGTAAAGATGTTTCCAGCTGGTATGCAGAAACTTTTAGCAGGTGGAAATCTTGATATCCCTGGAATAGAAATATGTTGGTATTTCAGACAAACTTCTCTGGAGTTAGGTAGAGACACTTTAATTCTTTTTGCTGGATTTCTTTCCTTGTTGCTGTTTATTTCTTTTCCTCTTCTTTATACTTGAAAGGCTTCTCCTCTCTGGAGTATGGTATAAACTTTATGTATGCAAACCAATTAGTGCTCAGTTTACATACTATGAGATCAATTGTGGATATTAATTGCAGCACTCATGAGATGTGTATAAATGATGCTTGCAAGGACACAAAGTGAAATATAAAATAAAAACACTTTTATTTTCCAATGTCCAATAAAAAATGATAAAAAGAAATCCTCTTTGATAATAGTCCAGATCAGGGACAGAAATATGTGAGCAGATGAAATATAATATATTTCTTTAAATCCGGTAGTGAGTTTATTTTATCAGGGCTGGTGCAAAAACAGCTTGCTGATAAAAATTAGTGATATTGTGGTATAGGATGCTGTAAGTACAGCTGGAGGTAAATTCCTTGTGGTGGTTTTGAGCTCTGAAAAGCTCCCAGAGTTTAGGTGGATAAGTTGGTGTTTATGATGAAAAACCGTAATAAATAGTTACATGAACTGCTGTAAATACAGCTAGATGATGATTCCTTGTGGTTTTTTGAGCTCTAGATAGCTCACAATATCCGGATGGATGTGGATTCTTAAGCCTGTCAGTGACAATATATATATATATATATATATATATATATAATTTTTTTGTAACACACATGCACTTACAAAACCCCACCAAAAGTCCCAATACCACATTATTATTTTGAAATCAAACCTTACAATCCTTGTCTTCAGAGAGTACCTTGAAATTAAGATTTTTTCTGCTACCAAGGACAAGCAAATGGTAAGTCAGCTATGACGATATTCCGTTAGAAACTAGGAACTAGGACAGGAGGGCAGGAGCCTACATGTTTAGCACCAACAGTGACAGCAGTTTCTGATTATCTTTCTTAAATAATTTCTGCTGACCCATTCCCATGGCTGCCACCTGAACATTCAACATAGGGCCCATACAGAGGTCAAAAACAATTTGTTCAAACACTTTCATATGTGATTAACTTTTTCACTGCTTTTTTTTATTCATCGCCATATTTACATATGTGGGTAATTGTTTTTTGCCAAAACTACATAAAACACTATTCTAATAAACAAAGAGCAATATACATTTTAAGGGCCAGATTACAACTGGCATGTTATTTAACACGAACACCCCCAGAGATAAACAAAAGTAAAAAGTTTGCTCGCAAGCAAAAGCCAAAACCCACTATATTCAGAACTTTGGATATCACAATTGCGTTAGCTTCTTCTTCCCATACACTTTAATGGAGATCGCAAACTGGAAAAAAACACTTATCGCTCGTGCGCTAACCCGAAGATGGTTATGAATGTTTTACATTCAAATGTTCTTAAATATATATATATATATATATATATATATATATATACTGTATATATATTTATAACTTTTGAGGTGTCTGAAGAAGGGGGTAAAACCCCAAAACATTACAATAAAGGAGTGACAAAGTTACAAATCCTGAAGAGTTCTGTAAAAATCCATGCTTGGCTCCAGCGTATTAGGATCCCCAAAGCAGGCACAAGAAACAGGGATTTAAATCAACGCCTTTTTATGTGAAAACACACAAGTAAAAAAGGGCCTTGCCCAAAAGTTTTTTCAATGGATGCCCTTCATTTTTACTTGTGTGTTTTCACATAAAAAGGCGTTGATTTAAATCCCTGTTTCTTGTGCCTGCTTTGGGGATCCTAATACGCTGGAGCCAAGTGTGGATTTCTACAGAACTTTGTATATGAAAATTAGCAGAGCACCAGGGTGCTGATTGGTTGGTGTGTGCCATTTCTCTTGCACCTTATATATATATAAATTATTTTTGTAAAATATATCTTTGCTTATGTATTTATGTATGTATGTATATACTGTATATATATATATATATATATATATATATATATATATATATATATATATATATATGTATATATATATATATATATATATAGTAGCAAAAGAAAAAGCTTGCACTTACTGGATTTTGAAAACTCAAATTTACTGTGACCGTGTAACATTTCGAGGATACATTCCAGGTCTGAGGAAGGGGATACATTATGGAGAGGTAAATATTGAAGTAGTAGTGAATGGTGCAAAAACATAAATAGGGAACCTGCAGTGACTGGTGATACTATGGATAATGTTTAGTGAATTTAGCAGAGTGTAACTGAACAATAACACCACAAAGAAATCCTTTTGGTGTTTGCGGGGGGAATATAATAATATAAGTGACTATATGTGCAGCAGGAGTTGCTATTTGCAAGCATGAGCCCAATTGTTTCAAAAATAGTTACTCATTTGCTGTATCCCCTTCTGGACCCATGTCCATCAGTTTTGTGAACTACTAGCATCATTAATTAGAAAAAAACTTTTCTCATTTCAACATTATAATTATAAAACCCAATGTCAAATTAATTATAACTTTTTTGTTAAAATGTATGAAACTCTACATTGTTTCTTTCCAAAGCTCTCTGTTCTGGCGAGATTATCTAAGAAGCCTTGTCCTAATTAGCAGAAGATCAGTCTGTTGGTGAAGAATGCGGCAGGGGTGGGGGTCGAGAATGACAAAAAAAAAAAAACTGACGTAAACCTAAATTTGCTTTAGCCAAACTCCAGCAATCCAATAAAAAGGGTGTTTTTCTTTATATTTACTTCCTTGTTTTATTTAAAACCCCTGAATAATTATCATATAAACTTGACATACTCCTAGAATCGTTCAACCAACGATAGCATGATCGCATGAGGGATTCTATGGTTGCGCGCAAACACGCATAGTCACACAGTCACGTCACCCCCGTATGCAAATTAGCCATGCGGTCGGAGGATGAACATTATGAAGGTCGGAGATAAATCCTCTGCGCCTGTGTTTTAAAACTACTTGGATGGTTGCTTGGCCACGGTCCAAACACATTGACACTAAACTCCATATGCTGACCGAACAGTGAGTAGTATAATTAACACATATCACACACACACATATATATATACATATATATATATATATATATGTTATGGTGGTAAATATTACCACAGATTCTCTGAATGCCTGGCTGTGGTTATGCTGTGATTGGTTAGCATAATTGGACAGTACACAATAAAATGTATGGAGGACTTTGGTGCTATAGTCGTTTATATACGTATCCAGTGCCTTCTGGTAATTTATGTAGGAGTGATGTAACAATCTCACCCTTTGTGCTTGTTTATTATGTTATGTTCAGCTTTTGCCATGTGACTATGGTGCTATCTGACTCACAACTCATGTTAGAGCTGTTTGTGTCTTGCTTTTCTATTGACACGTGTTGGGTTGGTTTATTTGACTATCATCTCTTTTTGTCTTATAGGTTCAGTTGTTTTGTTAAAATTTATGTTTTTCTGCTTTGTGACATGCAGTTTCATTGCCTGGTGTATTGGATGATCGACTGCCACTGCTACTTAGGGTATATGCGGAGTTGGTTTGGACATGAGGTTCTCCTGTTGTGATATATGTGGGACTGGAGCGGGATACCCTTCGTTTTTGTCTCTTTGATATGTGGTAGCGGTTACTACTTTGACACTCTGTGTCCGCGCTGTTAGTTTGTTTAGCTGGCGTTACTAAGTAACAACACACCCCTTGTGGGAGCCAATAAGATCGCCACTGCCTACTTTTATGAGCCATACGGGTTCCCTTCAGACTATTACGCATTTCCTGTTTGGGAGTACGGCATCTCGCCAAAGAAAGGTAGGTGATGGTGTTATTTTGTCCCTGAATCAGCCCTGCTGTGTCATACTTGGTTTTGTTTTTTTCTATATAGTCATGGTACGCATAATTTTTCCCTTTTCCTTTATGTTACGATTTTGGTGCTGTTCAGTGTTAACATGACACGATGATTATTCGCTATCCTTATATAAATATTGGTAGGGGCTTGTTGGAGGATTGGAAGCAGACCCATTGAGAAAGGTACCAGAGGCGCACCAAAACGTCTGGTGGTACTTGTGTGATGAATATTGTCATTTGTTTACAATAAAGAAACATTTTCTACAAAGATCGGTGAGTGCAGCATTATTTTACTCACATGGAGTGAATATTGGAAATTATATGTATTGTTTATGCAGCACCACGGCAATTGGATTGTGACTGATGGAGTGCACCTTATTTTGAAACTATATATATATATATATATATATATATATATATATATACAATCAGTATATCATATCTATCTATCTTTCGCAATGAACCTGTGAACCACGATGTTGATCTATTACTCTGTTTTGGAGTTCGCTGTCAGATATTTGGAACATACCAGTACTTCTACGATGTCCACTGCAGATTTTACCATAAACCATACATTATTAATGGCAAATTAATGTTCCAGAACTAATTATTTAACCAAAATGTTTATTACCAGATAGCTCTATTGCCCTGATGTTGGACTTGTCCACTTCTACATTATATTAAGCTGTTAATTTCTACTTTACTTAGGTCTTATTTAGGATTGTAGAAGGTGAATCCTAAGCACAACGTAATATAATTTATTTTTTCTGTTTTGCTTGGCACCATATTATTGATTTACATTGTTTTCAACTCTTGTTGTTAAGCTATGGCCTTTATATTTTCTAGGATATAACTGTTCATTTAACTTGATGGAAGAAAGTGTTTAACTTGTGCTTTTCCAAATGTAAAGATCTATTCATGTTTTATATTAACAAAAATATTACAGACTTTTTTATTTTTAACCACAATGGTTTCCATTCATCAGATTAATGGTAGAGTTAATTTATCTGGTTTCTTCACTGATGTTTGTTGTTATGTGAACAGTTTATCATTTCTGGAATTCTAAAATTCAATAAACTGTATTATATGAAAACATGTGTTTAAATGGCCAGGAGAGACTCTTTTAGGGACAGGAATGCTAGAAGTCTATATGTGCAAGATATTTTGTTATTGATATAAGGGCACAGTTTTAGCACTTAATAAATAAATATATATATATATATATTTTATCTACATTCTATGGCATAGTTAACATTAAAACCAAATTAATGGAAAAGGTTAGTTGTATATCTCCATAACTAGTAAAATATAGATTGCACATTAAGCTTCCTATTGAGTACATTCCTTTTGTGCAGGTTGGGTGAAAAAGGTTATTGCACTATCATTTGTGCTTTTTTACAGAGGTTTATTTGGAGAAGAGTGCTGAGGTCACCTACATACCAAGGCTGGCGCCATCATCTATTGCCTGTTTGATATTGAGTTGGAGAGACCAAGACTGGCAGTGACCTGAAGGGAAGTTATATATTTCCTATTTCTTGTGTCATTGATAATATTTTATCTCTTCATCATCTGGGATTGGAATTCAGAGAGCACACAAATCAGATTTACTGGGGAATTTCTGTATTTTTTAACCTACTGCTCACAATCGCAGCTGCATTCAAGATAAAACATGAAGCATTACCTCATAGAAGGCCACATACTTGTGAAACTTTCAATAGTGTTTTATCAAAAGTAAAATATAAAAACTAATCCTCAGTATATCTACATATATTGTTTTCCATTCCAGCAGCCCCAACACAGTAGTCAGTGGGTTTAACATATTAAAGTATTATTAATGTCTAATATATTAGATACATTTTATTGTTGCACTATTGCTTGCATATAGCCATCTGTTTAAACTCTGCAAAGGGATTGAAAACATAGTTAAATCCATCTCCAGTGCAGCAATGCACTGCAGGGAGCTAGCTGAGTATATCTTCTGAATCAATGATAAAAGACATATGTGTATAGCCACCAGTTGGTGCACTGTTGTTGCTGAGAATATGTACATATTCTTTTCAACAAATGCACTCAAGAGAACAAACTCAATTTAATAGTAGAAGAGAATATAAAATAACCTGCGCTATCTGAATCATTAAATATTACATTTTAATCTCCTATCAGTTTAAGCAATCAGTATGGCTACATTGTACTACTAGTATTTAATGAGCTTATTTTGGTTGTCTGAGTGGGTGGAGCTATACACACCATACATGGACGTGGTTCTGCTGCAAAGTGTCCCTGGGATTTTTTTTCAAATGTTAGCAGCTATGCACAAGATAGAGTGAATGAACTGCAAAGTAGAGAAGCAGTTGCCAAGTACTCAGGAGAGGATGTGACTGGGAGATATGCCAGAGTTTAGTGGACACCTTGGAACACATGGACGTAATCAAATTGCGCACAGGGTTATACATACAATTAAACTTGTCTGATACCCATGATTAGACATTTTTATCAGTGACTATTTTCTTATTATCATTTCAATTTTAGATTTAAGACATCTGAATAATTTGTTAGAAATTCAATATTTTATAGATGGTGTGCTATTTTATACCAATAAACCAGCCACCATGATATATAAACCTCCATGTATCTGTTGAAGCCTCATAAGGGAATGCATTGGAACCTGTAACCAGAGTTGTTCCTTTAGCTTCAAGTGTAAATGAATATTTTGGGACAATGGAAATGCCTTTTGCTCATTGCATTATAATGAATAAATAATCCTGAGTATGTGATGAGACCTGATAACATAAGAGAATAGTGCCTGAAAAAAATCCTGTAATAGGAGGTTTAGTGCACTACATCTATGAGTGTGGATTTTAGATTTGAATAGTTATAGGTTAGGCAGCATTAAAGAACTGAAGTCAGTTTTATGCATTCATAAATAATATTCACATTCTAAGCTCCCTATGCAAGTACTTTATTCACATAAATGTAATGCTGCAGTCAAACAAACCTACATACATTAATTCTGTTTAGTATTTTATTTAATGTTTTTAAGCTCAACAAAAAATAAAATGCAAGAAAGAAATATGTGAAATTCAAAATATATTGTTTCAACTAGAATGTCTAAACAAGTAAAATATCTTGTTTTCTTATACTCAGATTAAGTAACCAGGCAAAAAATAAAAGACAGGCATTTTACAGATCAGCATTAAAACAAAATATAAACAGCCAATGTAAAATGAAAACATGCCCACTAATTGATTAGGGTTGCCATCTCTGCCAGTTTTTCCTGGACAGCTGTGAGTAATATCTACTGCAGGGTGTGCAAAGTTTAAATATTATCTTCACTTAACAAACAATATAAACTTAAGACTTTTGCAATTGGTTTTCTAGAATTTTTGGACTGAAATAGCTTTTAATTTCAAAATAAAATCTATGCTATGTGATTTGTATACTTATGTAAGATACTTTAGCTTGTTTTCAAAATAAACAATGTGACTACATGGCCAAACAATGCCACTAAATAAATCTACTTTAGGACCCCGTTATACAGGGATAATTCTTCACCTATATCTTTGGCCTACTGTCTCCCTATTCTCCCAATACTTTAAACATGGGTTAAGATTTGACTAGAGCTTGGCCCCAAAAACTTAATATGCATGGTGCTTGTACCTTTAAATGCCCTATTATAAAAACTTTGTTGGGTCAAACCATGCCACCACTTGCAAGAGATGCTCTCAGGCATAAAAAAATGTGAAGTCCATGCAAATTGCACAATGTCTCCCATAGAAATTAATGGAAAGGGAAACTTAGCTGGGAAGAGTGAAGTAAGCAGGGATGCACTTTAAAAAATAAATCCTGCAACGGCGCAAATCAGATTACTCTACTTTCAGCGTATTGTATCGTACACCTCTATTTTCATATGCAGATGCTTTTCTATGAGAGAAATAAGTGTTTTGTGTTTTTCAACAAAACCTTGCCAACTTTTAATTAGCAAAAAAAAAAAAAAAAACAGCAAGAACTGCAAGGTAAAAAATGTTAACAGAATACCCCAGAATTGGCAGAGAAATGTTAGTTTTTTTTACATAAAATGCCCCTTTTTCTTTCCTGCTCATTTTAAAAACAAATTTTATTTTTTTCATCTGATTTTGGGCTAGATTACGAGTGGTGCGCAAAATTGCGTTTTCGTGATCGCAATATTTGTGCTCCACTCAGTAATACTGGCACATGCAAATGTTCGCTGGTACTACAAGTAAACTGCATTGCATGGAAGCTTTGCACTCACGAGAGCACACTTTCATATTCTAAAATGGGAGCCTCGTCCGGATGCCAATAGACACAGCACAGAATCTAGTGCAGTGAAGAGGGTTGAGCAGCATATTTAAAATATATATGTATATAAATTAATGCATAAATATTTATTTGTTTATATGTGTATATAAACATATTAACACATAAATATATATGTATATATATATTTAGATCAGCAACAGCTTTCTAATTCCTTCAAACCTCTTCTCTCATCCTTTTCCTGCCCTGACCAATCTATCTGCCACTATAACTCCATGCTTACCTCCGTCCTTGACAATCTCGTCCCTCTTACCATAGCTCGGAAATCAAACACTCATCCTCAGCCCAGGCATACTCCTCTGACACGATACCTACGCAGATGTTCCCGTACTGCTGAGCGGCACTGGAGAAAATCTAGGAATTTAGCTGATTTTCAACATTACAAATTTATCTTGAATTCCTACTATTCTGCCCTTAATTTCCATAAGCAACATTATTTCTCTACTCTTATCTCTAATCTTTCTTCAAACCCAAAACGTTTGTTCTCCACTTTCAATACCCTTCTCCGCCCTCCCCCACCTCCTAATACAGCTTCTCTGTCAGCTCAAGACTTTGCCAGCCACTTCAATAACAAAATCGACTCCATCAGAAATGAAATCAGCTCTCAACTTAATTCCTTTCTCTCACCCCCTCAAATGCTCTCATTCAACCACAACCCACATAACCTTAAACTTAGCTCTTTCTCCTCTGTCACTGAGGAAGAAGTCTCGGCACTTATACTGCGCTCTCACCTCACTACCTGTCCCCTTTACCCTATCCCCTCACAGCTACTCCCCTCCCTCTCTGCTACCCTCACCCCTATACTCTCACACACTTTCAACCTCTCCCTCAGCACCGGTATATTTCCCTCATCGCTAAAACATGCAATGGTCACACCCATCCTCAAAAAACCTTCCCTTGATCCTACCTCCCCATCCAACTACCGCCCTATTTCCCTCCTCCCTCTTGCATCAAAGCTTCTCGAAAAACTGGTTTATGCACGCCTATCCCATTTTCTTACAATAAACTCCCTCCTTGACCTACTGCAATCTGGATTTTGTCCCCATCACTCCACAGAGACAGCAATTGTTAAGGTTACCAATGACCTACTTACAGCAAAATCAAAAGGCCACTTCTCTCTGCTTATCCTCCTTGATCTGTCCACAGCCTTTGACACTGTTGACCACACTCTTTTGCTCCAAACCCTCCAATCCTTTGGCATCTGTGACACAGCCCTCTCGTGGCTCTCTTCCTACCTGTCAAACTGTACTTTAGTGTAGCCTTCTCTGGGGCATCCTCTGCCCCGTCACCACTTTCTGTTGGAGTACTGCAAGGCTCTGTCCTCTGTCCCTTTTTCTTCTCAATCTACACGTCATCACTAGGTTCCCTAATAAAGTCCCACGGTTTACAATATCATTTGTATGCCGACGACACCCAAATCTACTTCTCTGCACCAGACCTATCTCCTTCCTTGCTAACCCGTGTTACTAACTGTCTTTCTCACATCTCTAACTGGATGTTCTCTCACTACCTCAAGCTAAATCTCTCCAAAACTGAGCTCCTTATTTCCCCCCCTTCCTCAAAACTCTCCACCCCCAATCTCTCTATAACTGTTGACAACTCCATCATTACCCCTACCCCCATGCCAGATGTCTCGGGGTCACATTTGACTCAGATCTTTCTTTCACTCCTCACATTCAGTCCTTGGCTAAAGCCTGCCGCTTCCACCTTAAAAACATCTCTAAAATTAGACACTTACACAAGACACAACTAAGATTTTAATCCACTCTCTCATTCTTTCCCGCCTTGATTACTGCAACTCTGTCCTCTCTGGTGTCCCCACCTGCCACCTAGCTCTTTTAAAATCCATAATGAATGCCTCTGTCAGACTCATCTACCTTACACGTTGCTCTTCATCTGCTGCACCTCTCTGCCAATCCCTTCACTGGCTTCCTCTTGCCTCTAGGATCAAACACAAAATTCTCATTCTGA
Source organism: Bombina bombina (assembly GCF_027579735.1). Taxonomy (NCBI): domain Eukaryota; kingdom Metazoa; phylum Chordata; class Amphibia; order Anura; family Bombinatoridae; genus Bombina; species Bombina bombina. The sequence goes on from NC_069500.1 coordinate 1,100,010,669, forward strand.
CATACAAAGCCCTCAACTGCCCTGCTCCCCCTACATCTCAGACCTTGTCAAATTAGTCAATAAAGGATATGAGAAGCGCTCTAACCATAGGCTGAAGACACTAGGATATATAGTATTAGTGTATGTGAATTATATTTCTAAATGGAAAAAAATATATCTGTAGGTGGATCCAAATATATATAGATTAACGAGTAGTAGATGTATTATCCACAAAAACTGATCTATTAGATTTCGAGAGTATATTTCTTGAACATTAATTTAAACAACCAGAAAAATTGTACCATCAATCCGCTGCTATAATTGTAGCGGATGCAATATGTCACTGTGAACAGTAAGAATTCTTAAAAAGCCATATTTTATTTATTAAATCTATAAAAACATTATATATATATATATATATATATATATATATATATATATATATATATATATAAAAACACACTTAGGTGGTTATATTCACCAAATCCTATATAGTAAAAGAGTGCGCACTCTACAAATTCAAAGTTAAAATAAACAGCGAAAATATCTATCAATTCTAATGAATAACCATCTACGTGTAAGTAGACCCTTATAGTCACGTGTTCTCTACTGGCCAGTAGGATCTTTAGATTTTCGTCGCAAACAATTTAAACTTTTCAACGGTACTCTATTATACTAGTTTAGTTCTTCGTACAGCAAACTTTTGTATCCAATATGTGTAGCAAATTGTAGCAGTTAAAATATATCAGTTAGTTGCTCCCTTTAGATCTGAAAATGTGATACTTTGTGTGTAACTTATTAATCCAAATATAATGCCGGTAGTAGAGTCCTTATTATTTTCACCACCAAGTAATATTGCAGACATTAAATTCTCAAACAGTGCCTTAATCTTTCATCCACCACCTCTTATTCACGCCCCTATATGGCCAAATCAATCTTTATTACCTTGCCTTCCGATGGCACGCTTGATGATTCTGGCGTGTCTCCAGACTGTCAGATCCTTTCTTGCAGCCAAATGGGTTCACACGGATTCGGTAGTGGTTCTTATATCAGGCTTAGTCTGCACCTTGTTTTGGGGTTAAACACTTCTGCACCTTTGCACCTTTCAGGGATTGTTTTCAACTGAAATATTCTTTGCAACAATTTTGTATAGTGTTTTAAGTTTGCAGTCAGTAGTTTGTCTTTAACTCATAGTTCACCAAATCAAATCTACGCGTTTCAGCTCCTGTTGAGGTTTTTTCAAGATGCTTTCTACGAGTGTATTGTATCCTTATAAAGGCCTTCTAATGTGTTTCTTCATTTGTTTTAGCTCTTAAAGGGATAGTATGTGACGGTCATTCATAAAGTTATATCTCTACTTTCCATTTAATTAGATATTATCTAAAACTGACTAAGCACAATATTACTAAAAACAAACATTCATTTGTTAAAACCACATAATTAAAACTTACAAGTAAAATTTGTTTAAATTACTTTGAAAATGAGATTAAATTATTTAAAAATGATACCTTTAATATATATAAAAAGCAACTTTATAGGAAGAGATAGAAGAGTTAAAAATATATATTAATTCATATGTATAAAAGGATTCAAATCCAGTTCAGCGTTTAAACCTAGAGGGTGAAGGGTCTTAAAGCTATAAATCAATTCCGCTTCATTATGTAGTAGACTTTGTTCGTAGTTACCCCCCCTCCAATTTTTCTTAACCAATTTTATACCCCAAAATTTGAAACCTACTGTACTTTTATTATGTACTTCTTAAAAGTGTTTTGATAACATGTGACCCTCAAATCCATTTTTTATAGTGTTCAAATGTTCACATATCCTTTCTCTGAGGGGTCTACTAGTCTGTCCTAAATACTGTTTTAAACATAAGCATTGTATGATATAAATAACTCCTCTATCTTTACATCTTATTGTGTCTTTTATTATATATTCTTTCTGAGTTGTGCAAGCAATTACTTTCTTAGTTTTGCAACTATATTTGCATGCTGTGCATAAGTGACACGGAAAAAACCCCACTCAAAGTATTTTTATATAAATCAACTTGTACTTTATTCTCTGTGGCCTAGATTTAGAGTTGGGCGGTAGCCGTCAAAACCAGCGTTAGGGGCTCCTAACGCTGGTTTTACCACCCTCTGGTATTTGGAGTCAGTCAGGAAAGGGTCTAACGCTCACTTTCCAGCCGCGACTTTTCCATACCGCAGATCCCCCTACGCCATTTGCGTATCCTATCTTTTCAATGGGATCTTTCTAACGCTGGTATTTAGATTCATGGCTGAAGTGAGCTTTTGAAATCTAACGACAAAACTCCAGCCGCAGAAAAAAGTCAGTAGTTAAGAGCTTTCTGGGCTAACGCCGGTTTATAAAGCTCTTAACTACTGTGCTCTAAAGTACACTAACACCCATAAACTACCTATGTACCCCTAAACCGAGGTCCCCCCACATCGCCGCCACTATATTAATTTTTTTTAACCCCTAATCTGCCGCTCCGTACACCACGGCCACCTACGTTATCCCTATGTACCCCTAATCTGCTGCCCCTAACACCGCCGACCCCTATATTATATTTATTAACCCCTAATATGCCGCCCCCAAAGTCGCCTCCACCTACCTACAATAATTAACCCCTAATCTGCCGACCGTTGCTCACCGCTACTATAATAAATGTATTAACCCCTAATCCGCCTCACTCCCGCCTCAATAACCCTATAATAAATAGTATTAACCCCTAATCTGCTCTCCCTAACATCGCCGACACCTAACTTCAAGTATTAACCCCTAATCTGCCGACCGGAGCTCACCGCTACTCTACTAAATTTTTTAACCCCTAAAGCTAAGTCTAACCCTAACACTAACACCCCCCTAAGTTAAATATAATTTTTATCTAACAAAATAAATTAACTATTATTAAATAAATTATTCCTATTTAAATCTAAATACTTACTTGTAACATAAACCCTAATATAGATACAATATAAATTATAATTATATTGTAGCTATTTTAGGATTAATATTTATTTTACAGGCAACTTTGTAATTATTTTAACCAGGTACAATAGCTATTAAATAGTTAATAACTATTTAATAGTTACCTAGTTAGAATAATTACAAAATTACCTGTAAAATAAATCCTAACCTAAGTTACAATTAAACCTAACACTACACTATCAATAAATTAATTAAATACAATACCTACAAATAAATACAATTAAATAAACTAACTAAAGTACAAAAAATTAAAAAGAACTAAGTTACAAAAAATAATAAAAATATTTACAAACATTAGAAAAATATTACAACAATGTTAAACTAATTACACCTACTCTAAGCCCCCTAATAAAATAACAAAGCCCCCCAAAATAAAAAAATGCCCTACCCTATTCTAAAATTAAAATAGAAAAGCTCTTTTACCTTACCAGCCCTGAAAAGGGCCCTTTGCGGGGCATGCCCCAAATAATTCAGCTCTTTTGCCTGTAAAAAAAAACCATACAATACCCCCCCCAACATTACAACCCACCACCCACATACCCCTAATCTAACCCAAACCCCCCTTAAATAAATCTAACACTAAGCCCCTGAATATCTCCCTACCTTGTCTTCACCTCACCGGGTTCAGCGATTGGTCCAGAAGAGGTTCCGAAGTCTTGATCCAAGAGGCGGCTGAAGAACTCCAATCAGAATTTTCCTACCTTAATTCCGATTGGCTGATAGAATCCTTCAGTTGGACGTCGGAAGAAGAAGATTGATCCGCGCTGGAGGTCTTCAAGATGGAGCCGTTCGTCATCGGATGAAGATAGAAGATGCCGCTTGGATCAAGATGGTTGCCGGTCCGGATCTCCTCTTCTTCCCGGATAGGATGAAGACTTTGGAGGCTCTTCTGGACCTCTTCAGCCGCCGCTGGATAGAAGATTTCAGCCGGATTATGGATCGCCAGCCCCCGCTTGGGCTTGGATGAAGATTTCGGAGCCTGGAGCGATCGGTGAACCTGGCATGGTGAAGATAAGGTAGGAAGATCTTCAGGGGCTTAGTCTTAGGTTTATTTAAGGGGGGTTTGGGTAAGATTAGGGGTATGTGGGTGGTGGGTTGTAATGTTGGGGGGGGTATTGTATGTTTTTTTTACAGACAAAAGAGCTGAATTATTTGGGGCATGCCCCGCAAATTGCCCTTTTCAGGGCTGGTAAGGTAAAGGTTTTTTATTTTGGGGGTCTTTGTTATTTTATTAGGGGGCTTAGAGTAGGTGTAATTAGTTTAAAATTGTTGTAATATTTTTCTAATGTTTGTAAATATTTTTTTATTTTTTGTAACTTAGTTCTTTTTTATTTTTTGTACTATAGTTAGTTTATTTAATTGTAGTTATTTGTAGGTATTGTATTTAATTAATTTATTGATAGTGTAGTGTTAGGTTTAATTGTAGATAATTGTAGGTATTTTATTTAATTAATTTATTGATAGTGTAGTGTTAGGTTTAATTGTAACTTAGGTTAGGATTTATTTTACAGGTAATTTTGTAATTATTTTAACTATTTTAGCTATTGTACCTGGTTAAAATAATTACAAAGTTGCCTGTAAAATAAATATTAATCCTAAAATAGCTACAATATAATTATAATTTATATTGTAGCTATATTAGGATTTATTTTAAAGTCTTTAGCTTTAAATTGGATTCATTTATATAATAAGAGTTAATTTATTTCATTAGATTTAAATTATATTTAACTTAGGGGGGTGTTAGTGTTAGGGTTAGACTTAGCTTTAGGGGTTAATCCATTTATTAGAGTAGCGGCGAGATCCGGTCGGCAGATTAGGGGTTAATTATTTTAGGTAGGTGGATGCGACATTGTGGGGGGCAGATTAGGGGTTAATAAATATAATATAGGGGTCGGTGGTGTTAAAGGCTGCAGACAAGGGGTACATAGGTATAATGTAGGTAGCGGCGGTGTACGGAGCGGCAGATTAGGGGTTAAAAATAATATGCAGGTGTCAGCGATAGCGAGGGTGGCAGATTAGGGGTTAATAAGTGTAAGGTTAGGGGTGTTTAGACTCGGGGTACATGTTAGAGTGTTAGGTGCAGACGTAGGAAGTATTTCCCCATAGAAAACAATGGGGCTGCGTTAGGAGCTGAACGCTGCTTTTTTGCAGGTGTTAGGTTTTTTTTTCAGCTCAAACTGCCCCATTGTTTTCTATGGGGGAATCATGCACGAGCACGTTTTTGAAGCTGGCCGCGTCCGTAAGCACCGCTGGAATTTAGAGTTGCAGTGGCGGTAAATATGCTCTACGCTCCCTTTTTTTGGAGCCTAACGCAGACCTTCTGTGAACTCTAAATACCAGCGGTATTTAAAAGGTGCGGGAGAAAAAAGCCAGCATAGCTAACGCACCCCTTCGGCCGCAGAACTCTAAATCTAGCCATGTATTTTTAAATTCACTTGGACATAAAATATTATTAAAATTCCTCGATTTTCTATAAATTAACTGTGGATTATTATTTATATTATTTCCAAGGATGAGGTCCATCTTTAAAATGTCCCAATGTTTATGAAATATTTTATTAATTTCTTTATATTGTTTGTTATAAGTTGTTATAAATGGTACAAAGAGTTTATCATGTTCTTTTTTATTATCTCTTTCTTTATAGAGAATTTCATCTTGAAGTATTTTAGCTACATCTGTTTTCATTCTAATGATTTCCTCTTGTCTGTAGCCCCTTTCTAAAAATCTTTCTTCAAGTATCTTGGCTTGTTGTTCATAATCTTTTAAATTTGTACAATTATTTTTAAAAACTGGCCTTTAGGAATGTTTTTCTTCCATCTAATGTGATGGCAACTCTCTGCGTGGATATAATTATTAGTATCCACTTTTTTAAAAAATAATTATAACTTATAATTTGGTTATCCACAATTTCTATCACAACATCTAAAAAGGCCAGTTTAGAAGCACTAATTTTAAGCCAAGATACTTGAAGAAAGATTTTTAGAAAGGGGCTACAGACAAGAGGAAATCATTAGAATTAAAACAGATGTAGCTAAAATACCTCAAGATGAAATTCTCTATAAAGAAAGAGATAATAAAAAAGAAGAACATGATAAACTGTTTGTACCATGTATAACAACTTATAACAAACAATATAAAGAAATTAATAATAATAATTTATTTCATAAACATTGGGACAATTTAAAGATGGACCCCATCCTTGGAAATAATATAAATAATAATCCACAGTTAATTTATAGAAAAAGCGAGGAATTTTAAAATTATTTTATGTCCAAGTGAATTTAAAAATACAGAGAATAAAGTACAAGCTGATTTATATAAAACTACTTTGATTGGTTTTTTTCCTTGTCACTTATGCACAGCATGCAAATATAGTTGCAAAACTAAGAAAGTAATTGCTTGCACAACTCAGAAAGAATATATAATAAAAGACACAATAAGATGTAAAGATAGAGGAGTTATTTATATCATACAATGCTTATGTTTAAAACAGTATTTAGGACAGACTAGTAGACCCCTCAGAGAAAGGATATGTGAACATTTGAACACTATAAAAAATGGATTTGAGGGTCACATGTTATCAAAACACTTTAAAGAAGTACATAATAAAAGTACAGTAGGTTTCAAATTTTGGGGTATAAACTTGATTAAGAAAAATTGGAGGGGGGGTAACTACGAACAAAGTCTACTATATAATTAAGCGGAATTGATTTATAGCTTTAAGACACTTCACCCTCTAGGTTTAAATGCCGAATTGGATTTGAATCCTTTTATACATATGAATTAATATATATTTTTAACTCTTCTATTTCTTCCTATAAAGTTGCTTTTTATATATATTAAAGGTATAATTTTTAAATAATTTATTCTCATTTTCAAAGTAATTTAAACAAATTTTACTTGTAAGTTTTAATAATATGGTTTTAACAATTGAATGTTTGTTTTTAGTAATATTGTGCTGTTAGACAGTTTTAATTTTCAGGAATTAGATAATATCTAATTAAATGGAAAGTAGAGATATAACTTTATGAATGACCGTCACATACTATCCCTTTAAGAACTAAAACAAATGAAGAAAACACCTAGTCAAATTAGAAGGCCTTTATAAGGATACAATACACTCATAGAAAGCATCTTGAAAAAGGCTCAACTGGAGCTGAAACGCGTAGATTTGATTTGGTGATCTATGAATTAAAGAAAACTACTGACTGCAAACTTAAAACGCTATACAAAATTGTTGCAAAGAATATTTCAGTTGACAACGATCCCTGAAAGGTGCAAAGGTGCAGAAGTGTTTAACCCCAAAACAAGGTGCAGACTAAGCCTGATATAAGAACCACTTCCGAATCCGTGTGAACCCATTTGGCCACAAGAAAGGATCTGACAGCCTGGAGACATGCCAGAATCATCAAGCCTGCCATCGGAAGGCAAGGTAATAATTAGATTTGGCCATATAGGGGCGTGAATAAGTGGTGGTGGATGAAAGATTAAGGCACTGCTTGAGAACTTAATGTCTGCAATATTACTTGGTGGTGAAAATAATAAGGACTCTCTACTACCGGCATTATATTCGAATTAATAAATTATACACAAAGTATCGAATTTTCAGATCTAAAGGGATCAACTAACTGATATATTATAACTGCTACAATTTGCTACACATATTGGATACAAAAGTTTGCTGTACAAAGAACTAAACTAATATAATAGAGAACCGTTGAAAAGTTTGAATTGTTTGCAACGAAAATCTAAAGATCCTACTGGCCAGTAGAGAACACGTGACTATAAGGGTCTACTTACACGTACACGGTCATTCATTAGAATTGATAGATATTTTTGCTGTTTATTTTAACTTTGAAATTGTAGAGTGCACACTCTTTTACTATATAGGATTTGGTGAATATAACCACCTACAGTGTGTTTTTTATATATATTCTGTTTTTATAGATTTAATAAATAAAATATGGCTTTTTAAGAATTCTTACTGTTCACAGTGACATATTGTATCCGCTACAATTATAGCAGCGGATTGATGGTACAATTTTATGTTCCAGAAATATACTCTCGAAATCTAATAGATCAGTTTTTGTGGATAATACATCTACTACCCATTAATCTATATATATTTGGATCCACCTACAGATATATTTTTTCCATTTAGAAATATAATTCACATACACTAATACTAGTTATCCTAGTGTCTTTAGCCTATGGTTAGAGTTCTTCTCATATCCTTTATTGACTAATTTTACAAACTATTTACTGTAACACAGGTACAGTTTTGAGAAGTTTGACACGGATTTCCTATTGTGTGTATATTTATCTGTATACTATCGCAGATCTTGTCTCCAGATACTCTCCCTCCCGTCCCCTTCACTCTGCTCATGACCTCCTACTCTCCTCCTCTCTTGTCACCTCATCACACTCCCGTTTACAGGACTTCTCCGGGCTGGCTCCCATCTTGTGGAACTTTCTGCCTCGCTCCACAAGACTCTCTTCTAGTTTTAAAAGCTTCAAGTGCTCCCTAAAGACTCTACTGTTCAGGGATGCATACAACCTACACTAACCATTCCTAATACCAGTTCCTCTCCTCCGTTGCTATCCCCTGAACCCCCTTAGCATGTAAGCCTAAGAGTCCAGCTGTTTGTAGATCACCTTCTTAAGAGCTGACAACAACAGTGCAACTCTTGGCAGGGCCCTCTACCTATTTGATCCCTATAATTGTTTTGTTTTACTCTGCATTTGGTTATAGTGCTGCGGAATCTGTTGGTGCTCTACAAATAACTGATAATAATAATAATAATATAAGCATATAGATATATATTTACAGTTTAAACACAGTCCCCATAGACCACTATGTAAAGGCACTTTCAGTGCTGTTCTTTTTATAACACCCCACAACCCCTCACTTTAACCCATATAACTGCCTTGTACAGTTATTTTAATTTTTTCAAAAAAGATGCTCATATTTTTTTTTTCTTAGAAATGAGCCGTACAGATCTCTGATTAATGATTTTGAGCACAAAGTGTAATGGCTGGTTATTTAACATAATTCCATAATTTGCCCACTTACGGACGCATGTTAAAATTGTGCTCTACTTGTAATCTAGCTCTTTATGCAGAACATTTTTCTTTTTTACAATTTTTTTATGTGTAAACAATACAGGTCTAGATTACGAGTGGAGTGCTATTGTTAGCACGAGGAGCGTAAATCTGATCAGTGTTTTTTACGCTCAAACCCATATTACAATTGGCGTGATGATCAAATTACCACAAATTCGTTTTCATGAACTTGCGGGAATTTATACTCCCCATATTTTCTGTGGGTCGAGTTGAGCATTAATGTGCGCTCATATTACAAGTTGAACGTAAATGCGATCTCGCTAACACAGTCACATTTACCGCTCAAACTTTTTACGTGACCTGAAAGGTTGCGTAAAGAGTTTGTCTGGAGGAAACAGTTGCACTAAACTACACTATTAACCCCTAAACCGCCAAGCCCCATATCACAAACTACCTATTTATTCTATTAACCCTTAAACCATCACTCTCCACATTGCAAACTATCTCTTTACACTATTAACACCTAAAATGCCACCCCTACATCGTAAACTACTTCTTTAATTATTAAACACTAAACCTCTACCCTCCCCCACATCGCAAACTACCTTTTAACACTATTAACCACTAACCACCATCCCCACATCACAAACTACCTCTAAACACACACTCCACAGCAAAATAACCTACACTATTAACCCCTAACCGCCACAGTCCCCACCGCAAAGTAACCCACTAACATCTACACCCCCTAAACTAACACCCCTAATTTAACCCAAAATAGACTAACCTTATCTTTACCACAAAAAAACTAACTACCGTTAAAAAATAAAATATTACCTAAAAATTTAAAAAAAAAACCTTACCTTTAAAAAACAAAACTTCCAATACTTAAAAAAAACTAACATCACAAAAAAAAATTAAAAAATCTAACATTAAAAAAAAATAAAAAAAATTTGCCTATTCTAAAACCCCCAATAAAAAAAAAATCCCACCCCGAAAATAAAAAAAACGATTCTAATACTAAACTACAAATATAGCCCTTAAAACGGCCTTTTGTAGGGCATTGCACTAAAGTGAATCAGATATTTACCGTATAAAATAAAAACGCTATAACCTTCTAACATTAAAGGGACATTCCAGTCGCTTTAAACACAGTTAGCACAAGCAAAACCCAATGCACGCTAACTTAGGGACTTTAGACATTGCAACCTTATTAAATTCTTTTACTCATAGTTTTCAATGCAGAGCACTGTTAAAAAAACAAAACATATCTTGCCTCCTGCACTTTCTTCTCTCCTTGACTAACAATCTCTCTCATAGAGACGGGATATTATACCCTACTTCAGGCTGAGGTAGCCATATTAAAATAGATCCAGACTAACTTTACTTGACCAGCTGCTCTGTTTTTCTTATCACTCCAAAGAAACACCCACTACCTACTCCTATATGCCCACTAAGACGATCCCTAAACTCTCCAAAGACCTACAACCTTTCATGATTAGTAGCTTTATCAAACCTGCAGACACCATAGCTCCTCTAGCAAAGTATAGTTTAATGATTGATAGACAAACTAAAACAGCACAGGTCCATGACGCAGAAGACCTACGTAGCAACTATCTCACTAAAGATGATATCAAACTCTTGTCTTCTAAAGAGGACATTAAAGAAGCTATGCAAGATGTCAAGAATATGTTTACCAAACTGAAAAAATACATCTCTGCAGTTGATCAAAGAGTTACACAATTAGAGAATTTATGCAAGCACAAGCTGACGCAGTTCAAGGTTTGATAGACAGAGTAGAGGGCCTAGAAAACAGAAGCAGGTGGAACAACCTCAGAATTAGGGGGTTCCTGAGTCCATCAATCAAACGGCTCTATTTGACTACTATTTCCACACTGTTAAGGTTTTGCCCTCATCACCAGACATACCTATATTTGGCCTAGGTCACTTGGGCCAAAACCCTCAGCAAGTCCCCACCAAGAGATTTAATCGTGATGCTGCTCTTCTTCAGAGACAGAGAGAATATTATGAAACATAATTAAACATCCTCTAACACATGCTGGTATTGAGGTACATGTGTTCTCGGATCTGTGTACCACTACACTGCAGAAGAGGAGGGACTTGAAATTCATCACAATGGTACTAAGAGACAACAAAATCCCCTACAGGTGGGGTTTTCCAACTTGTATCATAGCCAGTAATGGCTCCACAGTTTTCTGCACCTTGGAAGATCTGCCTACCTTCAAGACACTGGGTCTCAATATCGAACTTCCACCCTCTCTGGTGCACCTCCAAGATGATTCTCAACAAGAATCTGCGCCTCCGATGACCGCTCCTCACCTCCACCAAGAAGATAGAAGATGGGCCTGTGATGGATGAAGATATAGCCACCTGGCTGAATACCTTTCGCCACCTTGATGAAGATGGTTCGCTGGACTTTAGCAATGGTTACTGAGTACCTATTTTGGGGTGTGTTAGTTGTTTTTTTGGGGGGTTAATTAGATTAGGGCTTTTTTATTTTTAATGGGCTTAAAAAGAGCTGAAAGCCCTTTTAGGGGCAATGCCCATACAAATGCCCTTTTTGGGGCAATGGGTAGAGTAGAGGTTGTTTTTGTTAGGTTTTTTTATTTTGGGGGGTGGGGGGTTGTAATGTTAGGGGGTAATGTGTATATTTTTTTGCAAAACAGCTTGTACGTTTAGGGCAATGCCCTACAAAAGGCACTTTTAAGGGCTTTTGGTAGTTTAAATAGAGATTAGGGGGAAGGGTTTTTTTTTTTTAAAAAAAATGTAATTTTGTTTTGTTATTTTCTGTAATGTTAGCTTTTATTATTTTGTGTAACTGGATTTTTTTGTAATGTTAGGTTTTATTATTTTTTGTAATGTTAGTTGTTTTTTTTTGTAATGTAGGTTTTTTATTTTGGTAATTTTTTCAAGCTTAGGTTTTATTTTTTTCACAGGTAAGTTTTTATTTATTTTAAAGTAGTTAGTATATTGTAACTTTAATTTAAAGTTATGGGGTGTTAGGTTTAGGGGTTAATATCTTTAATTTAGTAGTTGCGATGTGGGGGGACAGCAGTTTAGGGGTTAATAACTTTATTTTAGTAGTCGCGGTGGGGGGCGTCAGTGTAGGGGTTAATAGCTTTATTTAGTGTTAGCGATGTGGGGGGACGGTGGTTTAGGGGTTATTAGACTAGGGACTTATGTTAGTTTTTTGTAAAACTTTCTTTTCTCCATAGACTTTAATGGGGAATGCAATAATGCGGTAGAGATTTAGCAATTGCAGGTGTTTCTCCATTGATTTCTATGGGGGAATACATGCACGAGCACTCCAAGTCGTAACTTGTTTTTTGTGCGGTATGCGGCTGACCGTACTATACTGCATGAGAAAAGAACGTTTTATGGTGACTTGTAATGGCAGCGCTATGGAAATAGCGGTATTGCCCCATTTCACGCGGTGTGTACGCAATGGGTTTATCGCACAACTTGTTATCCGGGCCTATGTGCTTAAAGGGACAATGTACACTAGATTTTTCATTGCATAAATGTTTTTTTTAGATGATCCATTTATATAACACATCTGCTGGCTCCTGTGTATGTTATCTGTCTTTTCATATGCAGGGAATGGGAGAGGTGGAGAGTGTCTGCTCTTTTTGTTTACCCAGCCCGTTTCAGTGGGTGTCCCAGACTACCTCATCAACAGTGCTAAACTGGGAGCTTCTAAATAAGTTTTTGAAAGGTTTTATACTGGATTTTTAGATCGGTATCTATGCATATTCTTCTTTATAGTATTGTCTATTACATTTTTAGATCGGTATCTGTGCATATTCTTCTTTATAGTATTGTCTATTACATGCAGTTATTTGAAAATTGGTGTATACTGTTCCTTTAACACTTGCAAAATGTGCACAGCTTAGAGGGAACAGTGGTACTGACAATGAATTTCTGAGCTGGCAGCAGCTATGCTACAAATAGACATACATTTATTACAACTTGGGAACACTGGATTATCAGTTCCATATTACTCCTTGCTTCAATAAAAAAAAATTATGATTCGGAAATAGTATACCAAGTGCCAAGAAAAACTTTTCCTAAAGGAACAGTAAAATCTAAATGAAATATTTAAGATTCATGAGCCTGCAATTTTTAACAACTTTCTAGTTTATTTATATTATCAGATTTGTTTGTTTTTTTGGTATCCTTTGTTGAAGCATAAAGATAGGCAGGCTGAAAGGAATTTAGTTATGTGCATGTCTTTAGCATTCTATGGCCTAGATTTAGAGTTCGGCGGTAGCCGTCAAAACCAGCGTTAGAGGCTCCTAACGCTGGTTTTGGGCGCCCGCTGGTATTTGGAGTCAGTGATTAAAGGGTCTAACGCTCACTTTACAGCCGCGACTTTTCCATACCGCAGATCCCCCTACGCCATTTGCGTAGCCTATCTTTTCAATGGGATCTTCCTAACGCCGGTATTTAGAGTCGTTTCTGCAGTGAGCGTTAGAGCTCTAACGACAAGATTCCAGCCGCCTGAAAATAGCAGGAGTTAAGAGCTTTCTGGCTAACGCCGGTTTATAAAGCTCTTAACTACTGTACCCTAAAGTACACTAACACCCATAAACTACCTATGTACCCCTAAACCGAGGTCCCCCCACATCGCCGCCACTCGATTAAAATTTTTAACCCCTAATCTGCCGACCGCCACCTACGTTATACTTATGTACCCCTAATCTGCTGCCCCTAACACCGCCGACCCCTGTATTATATCTATTAACCCCTAACTTGCCCCCCACAACGTCGCCGCAAGCTACTTAAAATAATTAACCCCTAATCTTCCGACCGCAAATCGCCGCCACCTACGTTATCCCTATGTACCCCTAATCTGCTACCCCTAACATCGCCGACCCCTATGTTATATTTATTAACCCCTAATCTGCCCCCCACAACGTCGCCGACACCTACCTACACTTATTAACCCCTAATCTGCCGAGCGGACCTGAGCGCTACTATAATAAAGTTATTAACCCCTAATCCGCCTCACTAACCCTATCATAAATAGTATTAACCCCTAATCTGCCCTCCCTAACATCGCCGACACCTACCTTCAATTATTAACCCCTAATCTGCCGACCGGAGCTCACCGCTATTCTAATAAATGTATTAACCCCTAAAGCTAAGTCTAACCCTAACACTAACACCCCCCTAAGTTAAATATAATTTTTATCTAACGAAATAAATTAACTCTTATTAAATAAATAATTCCTATTTAAAGCTAAATACTTACCTGTAAAATACATCCTAATATAGCTACAATATAAATTATAATTATATTATAGCTATTTTAGGATTAATATTTATTTTACAGGCAACTTTGTAATTATTTTAACCAGGTACAATAGCTATTAAATAGTTAAGAACTATTTAATAGTTACCTAGTTAAAATAATTACAAATTTACCTGTAAAATAAATCCTAACCTAAGTTATAATTAAACCTAACACTACCCTATCAATAAAATAATTAAATAAACTACCTACAATTACCTACAATTAACCTAACACTACACTATCAATAAATTAATTAAACACAATTGCTACAAATAAATAAAATTAAATAAACTATCTAAAGTACAAAAAATAAAAAAGAACTAAGTTACAGAAAATAATAAAATATTTACAAACATAAGAAAAATATTACAACAATTTTAAACTAATTACACCTACTCTAAGCCCCCTAATAAAATAACAAAGCCCCCCAAAATAAAAAATTCCCTACCCTATTCTAAAATACAAATATTACAAGCTCTTTTACCTTACCAGCCCTGAACAGGGCCCTTTGCGGGGCATGCCCCAAGAATTTCAGCTCTTTTGCCTGTAAAAAAAAACATACAATACCCCCCCCCCCAACATTACAACCCACCACCCACATACCCCTAATCTAACCCAAACCCCCCTTAAATAAACCTAACACTACCCCCCTGATGATCTTCCTACCTTGTCTTCACCATGCCAGGTTCACCGATCCGTCCTGGCTCCAAGATCTTCATCCAACCCAAGCGGGGGCTAGACATCCACTGAAGAAGTCCAGAAGAGGGTCCAAAGTCTTCCTCCTATCCGGCAAGAAGAGGACATCCGGACCGGCAAACATCTTCTCCAAGCGGCATCTTCTATCTTCTTCCATCCGATGACGACCGGCTCCATCTTGAAGACCTCCAGCGCGGATCCATCCTCTTCTTCCGACGACTAGACGACGAATGACGGTTCCTTTAAGGGACGTCATCCAAGATGGCGTCCCTCGAATTCCGATTGGCTGATAGGATTCTATCAGCCAATCGGAATTAAGGTAGGAATTTTCTGATTGGCTGATGGAATCAGCCAATCAGAATATAGTTCAATCCGATTGGCTGATCCAATCAGCCAATCAGATTGAGCTCGCATTCTATTGGCTGTTCCGATCAGCCAATAGAATGCGAGCTCAATCTGATTGGCTGATTGGATCAGCCAATCGGATTGAACTATATTCTGATTGGCTGATTCCATCAGCCAATCAGAAAATTCCTACCTTAATTCCGATTGGCTGATAGAATCCTATCAGCCAATCGGAATTCGAGGGACGCCATCTTGGATGACGTCCCTTAAAGGAACCGTCATTCGTCGTCTAGTCGTCGGAAGAAGAGGATGGATCCGCGCTGGAGGTCTTCAAGATGGAGCCGGTCGTCATCGGATGGAAGAAGATAGAAGATGCCGCTTGGAGAAGATGTTTGCCGGTCCGGATGTCCTCTTCTTGCCGGATAGGAGGAAGACTTTGGACCCTCTTCTGGACTTCTTCAGTGGATGTCTAGCCCCCGCTTGGGTTGGATGAAGATCTTGGAGCCAGGACGGATCGGTGAACCTGGCATGGTGAAGACAAGGTAGGAAGATCATCAGGGGGGTAGTGTTAGGTTTATTTAAGGGGGGTTTGGGTTAGATTAGGGGTATGTGGGTGGTGGGTTGTAATGTTGGGGGGGGGTATTGTATGTTTTTTTTTACAGGCAAAAGAGCTGAAATTCTTGGGGCATGCCCCGCAAAGGGCCCTGTTCAGGGCTGGTAAGGTAAAAGAGCTTGTAATATTTGTATTTTAGAATAGGGTAGGGAATTTTTTATTTTGGGGGGCTTTGTTATTTTATTAGGGGGCTTAGAGTAGGTGTAATTAGTTTAAAATTGTTGTAATATTTTTCTTATGTTTGTAAATATTTTATTATTTTCTGTAACTTAGTTCTTTTTTATTTTTTGTACTTTAGATAGTTTATTTAATTTTATTTATTTGTAGCAATTGTGTTTAATTAATTTATTGATAGTGTAGTGTTAGGTTAATTGTAGGTAATTGTAGGTAGTTTATTTAATTATTTTATTGATAGGGTAGTGTTAGGTTTAATTATAACTTAGGTTAGGATTTATTTTACAGGTAAATTTGTAATTATTTTAACTAGGTAACTATTAAATAGTTCTTAACTATTTAATAGCTATTGTACCTGGTTAAAATAATTACAAAGTTGCCTGTAAAATAAATATTAATCCTAAAATAGCTATAATATAATTATAATTTATATTGTAGCTATATTAGGATGTATTTTACAGGTAAGTATTTAGCTTTAAATAGGAATTATTTATTTAATAAGAGTTAATTTATTTCGTTAGATAAAAATTATATTTAACTTAGGGGGGTGTTAGTGTTAGGGTTAGACTTAGCTTTAGGGGTTAATACATTTATTAGAATAGCGGTGAGCTCCGGTCGGCAGATTAGGGGTTAATAATTGAAGGTAGGTGTCGGCGATGTTAGGGAGGGCAGATTAGGGGTTAATACTATTTATGATAGGGTTAGTGAGGCGGATTAGGGGTTAATAACTTTATTATAGTAGCGCTCAGGTCCGCTCGGCAGATTAGGGGTTAATAAGTGTAGGTAGGTTTTGGCGACGTTGTGGGGGGCAGATTAGGGGTTAATAAATATAACATAGGGGTCGGCGATGTTAGGGGTAGCAGATTAGGGGTACATAGGGATAACGTAGGTGGCGGCGGTTTACGGAGCGGCAGATTAGGGGTTAAAAGTGTAATGCAGGGGTCAGCGATAGCGGGGGCGGCAGATTAGGAGTTAATAAGTGTAAGGTTAGGGGTGTTTAGACTCGGGGTACATGTTAGGGTGTTAGGTGCAGACTTAGGAGGTGTTTCCCCATAGGAAACAATGGGGCTGCGTTAGGAGCTGAACGCTGCTTTTTTGCAGGTGTTAGGTTTTTTTTCAGCTCAAACAGCCCCATTGTTTCCTATGGGAGAATCGTGCACGAGCACGTTTTTGATGCCGGCCGCGTCCGTAAGCAACTCTGGTATCGAGAGTTGCATTTGCGGTAAAAATGCTCTACGCTCCTTTTTTGGAGCCTAACGCAGCATTTGTTTGAACTCTCGATACCAGAGTTAAATTTATGGTGCGGCCAGAAAAAAACCCGCGGAGCGTTAACAGCCCTTTTACCGCCGAACTCTAAATCTAGGCCTATGTCAGCAGTATTTGCAACTATGAACATTGCTATACACATTGTTGCAAACACTGCTACCAGATAGCTAAACATGTGCACACTCCTGAACTAACCTAGAATTATTTAAAGGGCTGGTCTCGAGCAGAATCTGCCACTGATCCAATAAACAGCACTAGTCGTAAAATTCTAGACTTAAACTTACAGGGCCCGATCCGATATGCAGCGTCGCCCGCAAAAGCCGGCGACGCCGAATTTTGCGCGGGTTTGGTATCCTATATACGGCGTAACCTAGAAGTTACGCTCGTATATTTCTGCCGTCGCCCGTAGTTGTTTGGGCCATAGACAGGTATACCAAACCCGCGCAGTTTGGTATCCAATATACAGCGTAAGGACTTACTTGGCGAAAATGGAGAAATCTTACTCCATTTTCACCTCGCCACAAATTGCAGGCGTAGTAAGCCTTACGCTGTGTATTGGAGCCCCGTAACTCCCTAAACTAGCTACAAAATAAAACTTAAAATAAAATAAAAATGCATGTGCAATGTCTATCTACCTGTCAACCGTGAACTGCTAAATAAAACCTAACACCTAACGCATGCGCAATGTCTATCTACCTGTCAACCGCGATCCCCCGCCGCAATCCCTAATAAAGTATTTAACCCCTAAACCGCCGCTCCCGGACCCCGCCACCACCTACATTAAATGTATAACCCCCTAATGTGATCCCCCTACACCGTCGCCACCTACATCACCTACCCCCTAATGTGAGCCCCTTACACCGCCGCCATCTACATTACCTACCCCCTAATGTGAGCCCCTTACACCGCCGCCATCTACATTACCTACCCCCTAATGTGAGCTCCTACCCCGCCGCCATCTACATTACCTACCCCCTAATGTGTGCCCCTTACACCGCCGCCACCTACATTACATACCCCCAAATGTGAGCCCCTTACATCGCCACCATCTACATTACATACCCCCTAATGTGAGCTCCTACCCCGCCGCCAGCTATATTAAAATTATTAACCCCTAATCTAATCCCCCTACACCGCCGCCAGCTATATTAAATTATTAACCCCTAATCTAATCCCCCAAAAGTAATCACCTCTATTACCAGCCCTTAAAACGGCCTTTTGCGTGACATTGCCCCAAAGTAACAGCTCTATTGCCAGCCCTTAAAAGGACCTTTTGCGGGGCATTTCCCCAAAGTAATCAGCTCTTTTACCAGCCCTTAAAAAGGCTTTTTGCAGGGCATTGTCACAAAGTAATCAGCTCTTTTGCATCTAATCTAAATCCCCCTACACCGCTGCCACATATAATAAATGTATTACCCCCTAATCTAATCCCCCTACACCGCCGCCACCAATATTAAATACATTAACCCCTAATCTAATCCCCCTACACCACCCCCAGCTATATTAACTATATTAACCCTAATTATATTAGGGTTAATATAGTTATTATATTATATATATTAACTATATTAACCCTAATTATATTAGGGTTGATATAGTTAATATCATTATTATATTATATATATATATATTAAGTATAATAACCCTACCTAACTCTAACACCCCTAACTAAATTCTTATTAAAATAAATCTAATTAATATTAATATTATTAATTAAAATATTCCTATTTAAATCTAAATACTTACCTATAAAATAAACCCTAAGATAGCTACAATGTAATTAATAATTACAGTGTAGCTATTTTAGGGTTTATATTTATTTTACAGGTAACTTGGATTATTTTAACTAGGTACAATAGCTATTAAATAGTTAATAACTATTTAATAGCTACCTTGTTAAAATAATTACCAATTTACCTGTAAAATAAATCCTAACCTAAGTTACAAATACACCTACACTATCAATAAATTAAATAAACTACAAATATCTAAACTAAAATACAATTAAATAAACTAAACTAAATTACAAAAAACAAACACTAAATTACAAAAAATAAAAAAAGATTACAAGAATTTTAAGCTAATTACACCTATTCTAAGCCCCCTAACAAAATAACAAAGCCCCCCAAAATAAAAAAAATTTCCCTACCCTAATCTAAATGAAAAAAGTTAACAGCTCTATTACCTTACCAGCCTTTAAAAGGGCTTTTTGCGGGGCATGCCCCAAATAAATCAGCTCTTTTGCCTGTAAAAAAAAAACACAATACCACCCCCCAACATTACAACTCACCACTCACATACCCCTACTCTAAACCCACCCAAACCCCCCCTTAAAAAAACCTAACACTAAGTCCCAGAAGATCTCCCTACCTTGAGTCGTCTTCACCCAGCCGGGCCGAACTCTTCATCCAAACCGGGCGATGTCTTCATCCAAGCGGCAAAGAAGAAGGGGGTTAGATTAGGGGTTAATCTATTTATTATAGGTGGCGGCGGTATAGGGGGATTAGATTAGGGGGTAATACATTTATTATAGGTGGTGGCGGTATAGGGGGATTTAGATTATAGGCAAAAGAGCTGATTTCTTTGTGACAATGCCCCGCCAAAACCCCTTTTAAGGTCTGGTAAAAGAGCTGAATACTTTGGGGCAAAGCCCAGCAAAAAGCCCTTTTAAGGGCTGGCAATAGAGCTGTTTACTTTGGGGTAATGCCAAGCAAAAAGCCCTTTTCAGGGCTATTTGTAGGGTTAGACTTAGGTTTAGTGGTAGGGATAGTTTAGTATTTTAGGGGTTAATTAATTTAATATAGGTGGCGGCGGTGTAGAGCAATTAGATTAGGGGTTAATTAATTTAATATAGGTTGCAGCGGTGTAGGGGGAATAGATTAGGGGTTAATTAATTTAATATAGGTGGCGGCGGTGTAGGGGGATTAGATTAGGGGTTAATTAATTTAATATAGGTGGCGGCGGTGTAGGGGGAATAGATTAGGGGTTAATTAATTTAATATAAGTGGCGGCGGTATAGGGGAATTAGATTAGGGGTTAATAATTTAATATAGTTGGCGGCGGTGTAGGGGGATTAAATTATGGGTTATTAATTTTAATATAGCTGGCGGCAGGGTAGGAGCTCACATTAGGGGGTAGTTAATGTAGGTGGCGGCGGGGTAGGAGCTAACATTAGGGGTTAGTTAATGTAGGTGGCGGCGGTGTAAGGGGCTCACATTAGGGGTTAGTTAATGTAGGTGGCGGCAGGGTCCGGGAGCGGCGGTTTAGGGGTTAATAACTTTATTAGGTGGTGGCGGGGTCTGGGAGCGGCGGTTTAGGGGTTAATACAGTGAGGGGGGATAGCGGATAGAGGGCTAGACGTGTCGGGCTATGTTTGGGAGGCGTGTTAGACAGTACGGGTGATTTTGTAACTTAGTTAGATTTTGTAGGCGCCGGCAGTTTCTAAAGTGCCGTAAGTCACTGGCGACTCCAGAAATATGTACTTACGCAGATTTCTGGACATCGCTGGTTTATCCGACTTACAGCACTTAAGCATCTGACAGCTTCGTATATTGGATAGCTCGAGTTGTGAGCTGAAACTACGGGCGGCGGGGGTTCCCTCGCTTGCGCCGCAAACTACGATCTATATCGGATCGCGCCCACATTCTCTAATGAAATAGTGCATGTAAATTATGTAATTTTTTTACTATTATGGCCCTTAAATTTGACTTTCCTGTCCCTTTTAATATAAATTTGATAGGAATTTCATACATGCAGATTTATATTGTAAAAAAAAAAACGCTATTAATATTTTTATGTCTTTCTGCTTCTATTGTGTTATTTTTCTTAACACTTATTTTTATGCTAAAGGAACTTTTGAAGAACTTCCCCATCTTTATTACTAAGAGCACAACAAACAATTCTAATTACAATTAGAGGCTAATAGTCACGGACTGCTA
Source organism: Bombina bombina (assembly GCF_027579735.1). NCBI lineage: Eukaryota > Metazoa > Chordata > Amphibia > Anura > Bombinatoridae > Bombina > Bombina bombina. Next base: position 1,100,032,051 of record NC_069500.1, read on the forward strand.
CTTATAAGTGCTTTATGTGGAGCTGATATTAGTTCTTTTTTAAACTTCATGGTAGTTTTCCATAGTTGCTAACACTGGTTAATGTAGTATAAAACTTTTTCAGTAATTACAATTACACCAAAAAAAAGCAGGACAATTATTGAGCATAAAATATACTCACAGAAGATTATACAGGTAACTTTTATTAAAATGGTAAATTCAACACTGTATAAAGAAACAAATATAAATTAAAATATTCTGATTACCCAGAACCTCTTTTTATAGCAAAAGGAAATTGAAAACAGTAATTGAAAAAATATAAAAAATAAAAAAGTGCAATAATTCCCTTTAGTGGCAGGATAAAAAAAACTCTCTAATGTAATTTATGATTATATATTAATTGATGACAGGGTAGAACCATTTGCATATTTGTTAAGATTTTATTTGCTAATTGTATTAAACAATTTATATTACATTCTCAGAGTGTTTCACATCCCTTTAAACTGGTATCTTCTGCACATATAGGGCTAGATTATGAGTGTAGTGCTATTTAACGCTCCAGCTCGATAGTTAACTGCGCGTTGGATTGTGCTCGTATTATGAGTTGAAAGTAAACTGTTTTTGCTTGCACGCTAACCCATGTGCGCATTCACATATTCCCCCATAGAAGTCAATAGAGCAAAAAAGTGGGGGAAAAACCCAACCCAAAACACCCAACTTGCCACGCATGAAAATAGGAATACTTCACATTCCAATGTTCCTCACATAGCAGAATATGTTCTATTTATTCATAAATACATCATTATATTTATATCTGATTGTATTTTGGAACAAAAACATATATATATATATATATATATATATATATATATATATATATATACAGGGAGTGCAGAATTATTAGGCAAGTTGTATTTTTGAGGATTAATTTTATTATTGAACAACAACCATGTTCTCAATGAACCCAAAAAACTCATTAATATCAAAGCTGAATAGTTTTGGAGGTAGTTTTTAGTTTGTTTTTAATTATAGCTATTTTAGGGGGATATCTGTGTGTGCAGGTGACTATTACTGTGCATAATTATTAGGCAACTTAACAAAAAACAAATATATACCCATTTCAATTATTTATTTTTACCAGTGAAACCAATATAACATCTCAACATTCACAAATATACATTTCTGACATTCAAAAACAAAACAAAAACAAATCAGTGACCAATATAGCCACCTTTCTTTGCAAGGACACTCAAAAGCCTGCCATCCATGGATTCTGTCAGTGTTTTGATCTGTTCACCATCAACATTGCGTGCAGCAGCAACCACAGCCTCCCAGACACTGTTCAGAGAGGTGTACTGTTTTTCCTCCTTGTAAATCTCACATTTGATGATGGACCACAGGTTCTCAATGGGGTTCAGATCAGGTGAACAAGGAGGCCATGTCATTAGATTTTCTTCTTTATACCCTTTCTTGCCAGCCACGCTGTGGAGTACTTGGACGCGTGTGATGGAGCATTGTCCTGCATGAAAATCATGTTTTTCTTGAAGGATGCAGACTTCTTCCTGTACCACTGCTTGAAGAAGGTGTCTTCCAGAAACTGGCAGTAGGACTGGGAGTTGAGCTTGACTCCATCCTCAACCCGAAAAGGCCCCACAAGTTCATCTTTGATGATACCAGCCCAAACCAGTACTCCACCTCCACCTTGCTGGCGTCTGAGTCGGACTGGAGCTCTCTGCCCTTTACCAATCCAGCCATGGGCCCATCCATCTGGCCCATCAAGACTCACTCTCATTTCATCAGTCCATAAAACCTTAGAAAAATCAGTCTTGAGATATTTCTTGGCCCAGTCTTGACGTTTCAGCTTGTGTGTCTTGTTCAGTGGTGGTCGTCTTTCAGCCTTTCTTACCTTGGCCATGTCTCTGAGTATTTTGACCCATTTTGCCAAAGGAAAGGAAGTTGCCTAATAATTATGCACACCTGATATAGGGTGTTGATGTCATTAGACAGAGATGCACATCACCTAATATGTTTAATTGGTAGTAGGCTTTCGAGCCTATACAGCTTGGAGTAAGACAACATGCATAAAGAGGATGATGTGGTCAAAATACTCATTTGCCTAATAATTCTGCACTCCCTGTATACATGATTATATATAGGTATAGATATATACATATATATATATATATATATATATATATATATATATATATATATATATATATATGAATATATATAGGAATATATATTTACTTTATTTAATATGAATATTGTATAAATATACTTTTACATGTTTTCATCTACTTAACTGTAAAGGGCTCTATAAATGTGTAAATATGCATTTATGTGTTTATATGTGTATATATGTCTGTAAATACATATATATATATATATATATATATATATATATGTGTGAAAAGATTGATATTAAGGCACACTGTTCATAGAATAATGTACAATTATGTATCAATGTAAATAACAGAGGATACGTACTAAAAAGATTCAAATATAAAATATAAATCACCACTACATGATTATTGAATTCTTTAGAAGTGTGTCAAAACTGATATTAATATTATTCCCCCTTAGTATCACAAGGGGAACAGGAATTATTTAATTCCTGAACTGATTTGAACAATGTATACAATATACACAGATGAAAAAAAGTCCTCAATAGATACACTTCATAAAATATACACAGATATATAAGTCCCCAATTAGTGTATTATAGGATCCTTAAAATGATTTTATACAAGATACACAAGTGAATTAGTCCCCAATTTGTGTAGTTTGTGCAATATCGGTTCTACTTCTTATTCTTGTGACATCCACTTATTAAAAGTGAGTGCCTTCTTACTAGATTTAGCCTCAATCCTAGAATTGCTCTAAGTGGGTCTGCTATATTGATTCTCTGTTAAAACTCCACCCACCTATTTGGAGGAGCCAATCAGAACTTGCGTTTGCTGAAGAAAAGGATATACCGTGTCACTGGGAGGAGAACATAAAACCAATTTGTGAAGGAAGAAAATCTTCTACCACATTGAGGAGGCAGAGAAGCGGTTATTCTGGATTGCTGTGGGACGATTTTTCCTTAAAGGGACGTTTTTACTTACCTCATAGGATTGAGGTTAAATCTAGTAAGTACGCACTCACTTTTAATACGTGGATGTCACAAGAATAAGAAGTAGAACCGATATTGCACAAACTACACAAATTGGGGACTAATTCACTTGTGTATCTTGTATAAAATCATTTTACGGATCCTATACTACACTAATTGGGGACTTATTTATCTGTGTATATTTTATGAAGTGTACCTATTGAGGACTTTTTTTCATCTGTGTATATTGTATAAATTGTTCAAATCAGTTCAGGAATTAAATAATTCCTGTTCCCCTTGTGATACTAAGGGGGAATAATATTAATATCTGTTTTGACACACTTCTAAAGAATTCAATAATCATGTAGTGGTGATTTATATTTTATATTTGAATCTTTTTAGTACTTATCCTCTGTTATTTACATTGATACATAACTGTACATTATTCTATGAACAGTGCGCCTTAATACCAATCTTTTCACATACATTTCTTCCAACAATTAGAAATAGGACTGTGCTAGGTGGGGATCTATAATTTGTCCATATTTCAGGTATTAGGCAGCCGGTTCATTTACAAACAGCTTAACCACTGATCTGGGGGTAGTACACCTAGCGCTGATTTTTCTAGTCCTCTTTTAAAATATATATATATATATATATATATATATATATACATATGCATACATGTTTAGACATACTGTATATATGTATATATCTCTATGTTAAAGCTTGTTGCCTGCCTTTTATTTTCTGACACCTGAGGCCTCATATCTTTAAGCCTTTATAATGTTTGTGTGCAATATTTTTTTAATAATTTCTATTAGATGGTGTTATTATGAGTGTAAGTGTACTCTATAATGTATTTTATTTTGTGACACATTTTGTTTTGTGAAACAGAGATCTCAGAATGCGGTAATCATTCTAGCGTTTACTTAGAACTTGTAATACAAGCTGTAAATCCAACAAGTGCAAACACCTGCAAGAAAACCCTCAAAGGGACCGTCTAGTCTAAAATAAACTTTCATGATTCAGATAGGGGATGTCATTTTTAAACAATTTTCCAATTTACTTTTATCACCAATTTTGCTTTGTTCTCTTGGTATTCTTAGTTTAAAGCTAAACCTAGTAGGTTCATATGCTAATTTCTTAGACCTTGAAGGCCGCCTCTTATCTGAATGCATTTTGACAGTTTTTCACCACTAGAGGATGTTGTTCATGTGTGTCATATAGATAACATTGTGCTCACGCACATAGAGTTACCTGGGAGCCAGCACTGATTGGCTAAAATGCAAGTCTGTCAAAATAACTGAAATAAGGGGGCAGTCTGCAGAGGCTTAGATACAAGATAATCACAGAGGTAAAATGTGTATTAATATAACTGTGTTGATTATGCAAAACTAGAGAATGGGTAATAAAGAGATTATCTATCTTTTAATACAATAACAATTCTGGTGTAGACTGTCCCTTTAATTGTTAGCACTCCACTCATAATGGTGCCCATAATCTGCCAGTTATAAGTATATTATTTGTTAAATCACATGTGTTATTTTAATAATTAAAACCTACATTGCACAAAGACCTTGAATAATGATTACATGAAATAATGTAAAGGCTTGCTAGAACTGCAAGATTAAACAAAAACATTTTTGGAATTTAATTGGAATTAAAGGGATAGGAAAGTCAAACTCGGATGATTCAGATAGAGCATGTAATTTTGACACTTTTAAATTAACTTCTATTTTTATTCTCTTGGTATCCCTTGTTGAAAAAGAATATGCACATGTCCTATACTAGTGGAATCTAGCTGCTGATTGGTGCCTGTACACATTTGTCTCTTGTGATTGGCTAACTAACTGTGTTCAGCTAGCTGCCAGTAATGCAGTGCTGTTCAGCAAAGCATAACAAGATAATGAAGCAAATTTGATTATAGAAGTAAATTGGAAAGTTGTTTAAAATTGTATGTTTTATCCAAATCATGAAAGAAAATGTTTTTGTTTCCTGTCCCTTTAAAGGGACACTTAAGTCCAAAAACAAATTAAATGTTCAATCCTCTTCCTCTGAGCTCTGTAAGATAGACAGTTTGTGGAGGGAGCACACACCCAAAGGATTTTCTCATTACAATTGCAACTCCTCTTCTCCCTGCAGCACAAGACCCCTAACATTGTCAAGTGGGGCACTGAACAGAAGTGCCATGACAAGGAGAATGGGAGTCCTGCTCTTGAAGATAGAACAGTGGTCTTAAGCGCAGCACTGGTAGTAGTGGCTACGGCCAATCCGCTGCTGTGGAGAATGCCAAACTAGTCAACTTCCACCCCTCAAAGTAGCGATCACTTTCAGATGAGGCAGCCTCAACCTGTAGCACAGGAGGAAAGCCAAAGCACAACTGGAGCAGTGTAGTTGAACAAAACCACAAAGCGTTGCTTAGCAAAAGGAAAATCTACGTACATTTTAACCAATGGGACTTTTTCTGGGAGCTAGCTATACACATTTGTTGAGCCAGTGACAAGGGGAATATGTGATGCGCGACCACCAATCATCAACTAACTCCCAGTAGTATACTGCTGCTGATGAGAATATGTACATATGCTTTTCAACACAGGATACCAACAATGTGCATTTTAGAATAAAAGTGAATATAAAAGTGTCTTAAAACTGCAGGCTGTATCTGAATAATGAAAGTTCAATCTGACTTAAAGGGACACTAAACACAAATTTTTTTCTTTCATGGTTCAGATAGAGAATGCAATACTAAACAGCATTCCAATTTACTTCTATTATCTAATTTACTTAATTATTTAGATAACCTTTGTTGAAAAAATAGCAATGCATATGGGTGAGCCAATCACACGAGGCATCAACGTGCAGCCACCAATCAACAGCGGCTGATCCTATCTAGATATGCTTTTTCACAAAGGATATCAAGAGAATGAAGCAAATTAGATAATAAAAGCAAATTAGAAATTTGTTTAAAATTGCATTCTCTATCTGAATCACAAAAGAAAAAAAAATGGGGTTTCATTTTCCTTTAAGGGCAAATTGCCATATGGTCATTTTTTTTTCTCTGTTATGAATATATATAAAATAACTTTTAGGGTACTTGTAACTTTCTAAACTGTGCTCAGCTTATCCAGGTGTAGAACATTCACAATATTTATCTTGTTGTCTGCAGGAACAAACCAAACTTTTTGTCCTGCCAACTGCAGCACTTCTTTCCAATGCTGCTACTAGAATAAATTACATAGTAGACAGTTATTGTCATACAGTAATTACCTCCATATCCTCTGCAAAGCAAGCCATTAGTTAAATGCTTTCCACTTTGGCCATAGCATTGTTGTTTCCTTTCTAACAAGGTTGAGACTGTTACAAAGCTCAGCAAAAGATTTGCTGGAAAATATGTAAGGCTGAGAAACTTCTCCCTTGGTTCAGTGGAATGCTGATGACTCAATCATTTTAAAAGGCATAAGTTCTAATGTGACGATTTTGGATAATCTGTTAGGGAGCAAATGAGCCTTGATATGTGATCTGTAAAACTATTTTTTCTTTCCACAGAAGCAGGTTGTAGAAAAGAATACTGCAATCTTTTCAGATAAATTATTAAACACTAACATTTGATATAATTGATATGATAATGCTACAGGCATGTCATTTTATTATATTTGTTTAATTGTGGTGTAATTTTACTAAGTAATTTAAGTCCCAATGCCAATTCATAGGCGTTTGCACTACAACTGTACTAGTTTAGGTGATTTTTGGCTTATTTTCGACACTATTCAAATCCATTTGAATCAAGTCATAGTTTTAAAAGATTTAGTGATACTGGTAAAACTAATATTTTTATGAAAAAAAAATGTTTAAAAAAACTTTTGTAACATATGTCTCTTTGTTGCCCCATTTTCCTCTAATTTTCTTCTGAAAATTGTGGATTGCCCAAAATTCCCCACAAACTCAAAGTTCTCCATAATTCACAAACAAGTCATTGATCTAGATTCAATACAAACTTTACATGAAACTTGCATCACTCCTCAAAATTGTGGCATTCAAAGAGATTGTTACCTCTTCACATTTGCAAGAACCAAGTCACTTTCAATTATAATTAACTAGTGGGAAAGCCTGCCCAGAGGGCAGTCTATTGTGGTGACGGAACCACCGAACCACCCTGCCATTTTCAGAAGGGCAGTTTAATGTGGTGACGGAACCACCTTGCCATTTTTGGAATCCACCTAAATGCAGCTAACACTGCATCCAGGTGGATTCTGAAAAAATGGCAGGGTGGTGAAAGAATCCACCTGGATGCATCTTAAATAAATAAACCTAACACTAAAAAACCTAAACTATCCATTGCCCTGAAAAGGGTATTTGTATGGGCATTGCCCTTAAAAAGGCATCCAGCTCTTTTGCTGCCCTTAGATAATCTAAAAAAACAACAAAAAAACTAAGTCTAACCCCCAAAAAATAAAAAATAAACCTAAGTTTAAATTAAGCTAAAATTACATAAAATAAAAAAAATCAAAAATTACAGAGAATAAAAAAATAAAAATTACCAAAGTTTACAAAATTAAAACTAATTCCTATGAAAATAACCCCCCCATTTAAAAACACCCCCTAATCCAAGAATAAACTGTCAGTAGCCCTTAAAATGGGCCCCCCACCCACCAACCCCCCCAAAATAAAAGAAACTAACACTAAAAACATAAACTACCCATTGCCCTGGTTTGGGAATTTAGTTCTTTTACTGCCCGTCCCTAATCTAAATAAAACAAACACCCCCCCAAAAAAAACCTTAAAAAAACCTAAGTCTAACCCCAGGTTGGTACTCACCGTTCCTGAACTCCAGCGGAGAAGGTCCTGTTCCAGGCCATGAAGTCTTCTTCCAAGCCTCTTCTTCCAGGAACAATCCAACACGAAGCGGAGGGCGGAGCTGAAGACCGATGACCACTGAACTGAAAACCGGCGACAATGGAGCTGAAGACCGGCGGCCCTGGAACTGAAGACCGGCAACTGCGGAGCCATGGAGCGTGGAGGATCCTCTTCGTACGATCGCCACCATACACTGAATAGTGAATTCAAGGTACGCAATTAAAGATGGCTTTCCTTGAATTCCTATTGGCTGATTTGATTCAAATTAAAATCAGCAAAAGGGATGAGAGCTACTGAAATCCTATTGGCTGTTTAAATTACTTTTGGGGGGACTTAGACCTTTCTCTTCTTCAAAAGAGCTATATATCTTGGGGCAATGCCCTAAAAAAAGACCTTTTAAGGGCTACTTGCAGTTTATTCTTAGATTATGGGGTGTTCCCTATTTTCATAGGGATTAGGTTTAATTTTGTAAATTTAGGTAATTTGTTTTTTTATTTTCTGTAGTGTTAGCCTTTTTTATTTTTTGTAACATTAGTATTTTTTAGTTTAGTTAATTTGTGTTAATTTAGGGGTTGTTTGGTTAGGGGGTGTAAAGTTAGGGGTCTTAGTAATTTAATTAGTTATTTGCGTTGTGGGTTTTGGCGGCTTAAGGGGTTACTAGGTTAATTAGGTTTTTTGTGATGTGGGATTTTTGCGGTTTAGGGGTTAATAGGGTAAATAGGTTTATTGCTATGTGTGGGTTTTTTGGTTTAGGGGTTAATAGGTTAATTATGTTTATTGCGATGTGGGTTTTTTTTGGTTTAGGGGTTAATAGGTTAATTATGTTTATTGCGATGTGGGTTTTTTTTGTTTAGGGGTTAATAGGTTAATTATGTTTCTTGCGATGTGGGGTTTTGGTGGTTTAGGGGTTAATAGGGTAATTAGGTTTATTGTGATGTGGGGGTTTTGCGGTTTAGGGGTTAATAGGGTAATTAGGTTTATTGCAATGTGGGTGATTGATGGTTAAGGGGTTAATTACTTTATCATTTTGCGATGTGTGGGTTTGCGGTGTATGTGTTAATACTTTGTGTGGGAGGTTCGTTTTTTTTTTTATTATACTTCGTGCGGGCTGTGTTTTTTTTTTTTTGTAATGCTCCATTTCACTTTGCTGCATCCGGGTAGATTCCGCTGCATCCAGGTGAATTATTTTAACTGCATGCACAGCCAACATTCTGTTGGCTGCCTCGCGCTACCAACATTCCATTGAGGATGCGTGCGCAAATGCCGACGGCGACGTACATTACAAAGCAATTATAGTATAGATAGATCAGCAAACAACTGCTCACCTCTTGGGGCATATACAGTATAACGAGTTCCCCTGTGAAGGATACTATCATCAGAAAAAAAACGCATTCAAAACTTTGATAAACAAAACTAATTAGAAAAAAATAAAAAGCCTCCCACATGAAAACTTAAAAACAGTTAAAGAGAAATAAAAGAAAATAAAAAAAAAACATTTTTTTCCTGATGATTTGGAATATAACTGTCTGACAGGAAAGCGGGAGACTCTATGGACTAGTTTCCATTGCTTTTGTAAACTGTTTAAGTTGGTTGTAATAAGAAGAATCACAATTAATTCCAGAGAAATCTTCTTTGTTACTACCAGTTTACACAATTTACAACGGCAATAGAAGCTAGGCATTTATGTGTGTTGTTTATGAGTGTGTTTTTGTGTATTTACTTTGAATTTCCCATTTTTAACATCTTTTTGTTTAACTAAAAATATATTAGATTAATTTGATTAGCTTGGACCTATCAGTAAAAAAACTAATGCAAGCTAAATATAAAAAAACAGTGGACTACAATTGATTAGATTAGAAATATCAAAGAAAGAAAAAGTTATAGCATTTACAAGATAAACTCTTCTGGAGTAAACTCATTCAATTTGAAATAAAATACAAAGACTAACATTATAATTGGAACAGCCAAGATTTGTAAAAAAAAAAAGCTTGGTAGCATGTATTTCAGAAGAGAGTGAGTTGGAAGTGTATAGTGAGTGTAAATGCATGAAAAAGGGACAATAAAACAATAGATAAATGCTAGATAGAATATGTTCAAAGCAACAATAAGCCTAAGAATAATATGCAGATGCATTTTTAGAATTATATTACTTGTTTAAATAATAAAATAATGTGTAAAGTTTGAGTGTCTATAAAGCAATGGGTGTCACCATGTGGTAGCCTAAGTTTCCTTTTCTGTTAACCCCTTAAGGACCGGCCATTTCTGACTGACTTCCCCAAAAGACCAGAGCATTTTTAGCATTTTTGCCATCACTACATTAAAATAGAAATAGAGCCTTATTTTTTTATTACTTTTCAAAACTATATATTTTTTTTTTAGTAGACAACCCAAATATTATTTTAGGCCCATTTTGGTATATTTCATGCCAACATTTCACAGCCAAATGCGATCAAATAAAAAAAATCTTTAACTTTTTCACAAACTTTGTGTTTGTCACTGAAAATATTTATATACCGCTTGTGCAATCATGACACAAATGGTTATAAAAGCTTCTCTGGGATCCCCTTTGTTTAGAATTAGCAGACATATATGGCTTTGCCATTGCTTTTTTGTAATTAGAAGGCCGCTAATTGCAGCTGCGCGCCACACTTCTATTATTCCCGACAGTGAAGGGGTTAATCAGATATCTTAAAAGGTTAATTTTAGCTTTATTGTAGTGATGAGCCTCCTACATGACACTTCCCACCCACTGATTCCTACCTTACCCTTCTCAAGCAGCTCTCTTCCCTCCACCCCCCCCCCCCCCCCCCACTCTGGTCACCCCTATCTTAAGTATTGGCAGACAGTCTGCCAAAAAAACAACAATTTATTTTGTATTAATTTTTTTTCTGCACAGTTGGATCCCCCCCTAACCCTCCAACCTCCCTGCCCTCCCAAATAGCTCTCTAACCCTCCCCCTTCTAACTTTTGCCGCCATCTTAGGTAGGCTGTCTGTCAGTACCAATAAACCCCAGTTGTGTATATATTTTTTATTTTTTTATTTCATTTTTTCTGTAGTGTAGCTGCACCCCCTCATTACCCTACCCCTTTCCATATCAATATACCCCTCCACTATAGGAGCACCCCTCTTCCCCCTCCCTGCTGCTCTCCGGAGATATTTTCTGTAGTGTAGCAGTCCAACCTGCTCCAGCCCCCCCTGCAGCGATGGGTTGCACACCTGCCTCCCTCCTTACCCTCCCACACCAACGATCTGCACCACCGCTGCCCGATGCAGAGAGGGCCACAGAGTGCATTGGTAACTCTGCAACTCTATTTCTGCAGTGCCCCACTCATGGGACATGCAGAAATATTGTGATCTCACTACTTTTAGCCAGATCACGGCAGAGAGAAGTCCAGGACTGCAGCATCATACAGAGTACGATGCTGATCTTTAAGGGCTTAACTATCAGCGTCGTACAGGGTACAGCGCTGGTCGTTAAGGGGTTAAGGCAAATTAGGAGCAGCTACTAATGAACCACTAGGGTGTTTAACCAATGTGTGGAAAATATCAGTGTGATCTCTGGAGTCTACCCTTCTACTTTTAACAGTAATTGGAAAACCCACAATTTTTAGAGTTAAATTAAAGGAAAAGGGGACAAAATATATACAACCTCAATTGTGTTCAATGTCCCTTTAAATGAACCTTATAAATGAATGTGGCTACAAATACTAACACATTTTATAATGGTTATGTACTTTATGAAGTAAATAGTATGTGTTAAATAAACTATGTGACATAAAATATATTATTAATAATACTATGGTGGGTGTAAATTGTTTAAAATGTAAGTAAAAAGAAGAAATCAAATTCATTGGTACTGGTGGGGTCTATTTAAACCAAATAGATCTATTATTATTATTATTATTATTATTATTATTATTATCAGGTATTTGTAGAGCGCCAACAGATTCCGCAGCGCTGTGATCTATTAATTATTCCTTGCCTCTAGCTGATATTAGGCCTGCCCTATGCATTTCACAAAACAAATGATATATTTTTTAAACCCCCAAAGATTATGGTGAATTAAATATGTTAGTGAATGATAGATCTTGCAAACTTTAACAAGACCAAGTATAAACAAAAAAATAAACAATGGTCAATATGATTACAGGGGTTATAGGGGTTTCATAATAATGGCTGAAATCTTAAAAGCCCAGAAACCTTTAGATATTTGGGCCCCCTGAAATTTTGTTGAGAACAATTAACGTCCTTCTACATCTGATCATCTTTTTAGACAAGGGGAATGAGTTCCCCAAAGGTGAATGTAGATGAACCAGTTAGAGACAAATACAACCCCATTAAAACAAATAGCTTAAAGGCCATAAATGGAGAGGCAGTAGATGGTAAATGCCTCTGAGAAAGAAAACTACAATAATTAAAAGAAAGAAAATCACATTTTAACAATCACAATCTTTATGATCTCTTTGTGGATGTAAAAAGATTCACAGGAAAATTGACTTCCTGAAATATTTTGTCAATAAACTTTTAGAAGATCAAATGATTGTGATATTTGTGTTAAACATAATCAGACAGTTCAAATGTCAATTGATAGTGAAATTATTCATTTTACATAAGAATTTTTAAAATCTCAAACCAGCAAGAAAAACAGACGTAATATAAATATCCACAAATAAAATGCACCACCAGATGACCTGACCTCTGATATACTGCTAGTTTATAACAGGTCTAATTATATTGATTATCACCTACAGTTCCAAATAATTTGTTCAGATCTGTAAAATTAAATTTATTAAAATTATAATATCAAAGCAACATGTTTGATTTAACCATGCTACAGTTACACCAACTTGATTGTTAAAAACTACACCCCCACCACTTAACAAAAATAATTAACTGCACATGCTCAAGTTGGCAACCTGTTTTAAAATATTGGCATTTGAAAAAAGGCTTCCAAAATAGTAATCACAAATCATAATACTCACTGAAATTTTACAAAAGCCTATGACATAAAAAAAAAAAAAATTAAATACTGAACAAAATTGTATTTCATTATTTGTGAGTCACCTCTGATAAGATACTTAATTTCTCTTCATATGAACATTGTGCTAAATTCTTAATATAACTTGTGCTTACTTGTCACCTGAGCCTTTAATAATATGCACTCTGTAACACACAACAATATTACTATGTCGCCAATGTATAATAAAAATGATCTGTTCATATAAGCATCTACCCAATAACTACTATATCACATACATAACATATAACTAATGTGAAATAATTAGTTTGCACATATTCACCTAGATTACGAGTTTTGCGTTAACAGGGGTGCGGTGCTAACAAGCAGTTTTCCCTCACCACTCACCTACAGACAACGTTGGTATTACGGGTATTTAGAAACCCGGCGTTAGCATCAACATCTCACCTCAATACCAGCACTGCTTATGGTAGCGGTGAGCTGGCAAAACGTGCTCATGCACGATTTCCCCATAGGAATCAATGGGGGAGAGCCGGCTGAAAAAAAAATCCTAACACCTGCAAAAAAGCAGCGTTCAGATCTTAACGCAGCCCCATTGATTCCTATGGGGAAACACATTTTATGTCTACACCTAACACCCTAACATGAACCCTGAGTCTAAACACCCCTAATCTTATACTTATTAACCCCTAATCCGCCGCCCCCGTCATCGCCGACACCTGCATAATATTATTAACCCCTAATCTGCTACTCCGGACATCGCCACCACCTACATTATACTTATTAACCCCTATTCTGATGCCCCCAACATCGCCGACACCTACATTGTATTTATTAACCTCTAATCTGCCGCTCCCAATGTCGCTGTCACCTATCTACACTTATTAACCCCTAATCTGCCACCCCCAACGTCACCACCACTATAATAAAGTTATTAACCCCTAAACCTAAGTCTAACCCTACCCCCCCCTAACTTAAATATAATTTAAATAAATCTAAATAAAATAACTATAATTAACTAAATTATTCCTATTTAAAACGAAATACTTACCTATAAAATAAACCATAAGCTAGCTACAATATAACTAATAGTTACATTGTATCTATCTTACGGTTTATTTTTATTTTACAGGCAACTTTGTATTTATTTTAACTAGGTACAATAGTTATTAAATAGTTATTAACTATTTAATAACTACCTAGTTAAAAAAAAGACAAATTTACCTGTAAAATAAATCCTAACCTAAGTTACAATTACACCTAACACTATAATTAAATTAATTACCTAAACTAAATACAATTAATTACAATTTTAAAAAATTATCTAAAGTACGAAAAATCTAAATAACAGAAAATAAGAAAATAATTACAAGTTTTTTAAAACTAATTACACCTAATCTAATCCCCCTAATAAAATAAAAAAGCCCCCCAAAATAATAAAAAGCCCTACCCTATACTAAATTACAAAAAGCCCTTAAAAGGGCCTTTTGCGGGGCATTTCCACAAAGTAATCAGCTCTTTCACCTGTAAAAAAAAGTACAATACCCCCCCAACATTAAAACCCACCACCCACACACCCAACCCTACTCTAAAACCCACCCAATCCCCCCTTAATAAAACCCTAACCCCTTGAAGATCACCCTACCTTGAGAAGTCTTCACCCAACCGGGCTGAAGTCCTCAACGAAGCTGGGCGAAGTGGTCCTCCAGATGGGGAGAAGTCTTCATCCAAGCCGGGAAGAAGAGGTCATCCAGACGGGCAGAAGTCTTCATCCACGCGGCATCTTCTATCTTCATTCATCCGGCGTGGATCGGCTCCATCTTCAAGCATCCTCTTCAAACGAAGTCCAACTGAAGGATGAAGGTTCCTTTAAATGATGTCATCCAAGATGGCGTCCCTTGAATTCCAATTGGCTGATAGCATTCTATCAGCCAATCGGAATTAAGGTAGAAAAAATTCTATTGGCTGATGCAATCAGCCAATAGGATTGAGCTTGCATTCTATTGGCTGATCCAATCAACCAATAGCATGCCAGCTCAATCCTATTGGCTGATTGGATCGGCCAATAGGATTGAACTTCAATCCTATTGGCTGATTGCATCAGCCAATAGGATTTTTTTCTACCTTAATTCCGATTGGCTGATAGAATTCTATCAGCCAATCAGAATTGAAGAGACACCATATTGGATGACGTCATTTAAAAGAACCTTCATTCTTCAGTTGGACTTCATTTGAAGAGGATGCTCCACGTCGGATGTCTTGAAGATGGAGCCGCTACGCGCCGGATGGATGAAGATAGAAGATGCCGCCTGGATGAAGACTTCTGCCCGTTTCGGACCTCTTCTTGCTGGCTTGGATGAAGAATTCTGCCTGTCTGGAGGACCACTTCGCCCGGCTTCGATGAGGACTTCGTCCTGGTTGGGTGAAGACTTCTCAAGGTAGGGTGATATTCAAGGGGTTAGTGTTAGGTTTTATTAAGGGGGTATTGGGTGGGTTTTAAAGTAGGGTTGGGTGTGTGGGTGGTGGGTTTTAATGTTGGGGGGGTATTGTACTTTTTTACAGGTAAAAGAGCTGATCACATTGGGGCAATGCCCAGCAAAAAGGCCCTTTTAAGGGCTATTTGTGATTTAGTATAGGGTAGGGCTTTTTATTATTTTGGGGGGCTTTTTTATTTTATTAGGGGGATTAGATTAGGTGTAATTAGTTTAAAAAACTTGTAATTATTTTCTTATTTTCTGTAATATAGTGTTTTTTTCGTACTTTAGATCATTTTTTAAAATTGTAATTAATTGTATTTAGTTTAGGTAATTAATTTAATTATAGTGTAGTGTTAGGTGTAATTGTAACTTAGATTAGGATTTTTTTACAGGTAAATTTGTCTTTATTTTAACTAGGTAGTTATTAAATAGTTAATAACTATTTAATAACTATTGTACCTAGTTAAAATAAATACAAAGTTGCCTGTAAAATAAAAATAAACCCTAAGATAGATACAATGTAACTATTAGTTATATTGTAGCTAGCTTATGGTTTATTTTATAGGTAAGTATTTAGTTTTAAATAATGAATTGTTGTAATTTTATTTAGATTTATTTAAATTATATTTAAGTTAGGGGGTGTTAGGGTTAGGGTTAGAATTAGATTTAGGGGTTAATACATTTAATATAGTTTCAGCGACGTTGGGGGGCGGCAGATTAGGGGTTAATAAATGTAGGTAGGTGTTGGCGATGTTAGGGACAGCAGATTAGGGGTTAATAAAATTTAACTAGTGTTTGCGATGCGGGAGGGTGGCAGTTTAGGGGCTAATATATTTTTTATAGTGGTGGCGATATCCGGTTCGGCAGATTAGGGTTTAAAATTTTTTTTTTAGTGTTTGCGATGTGGGGGGGGGGGCTCGGTTTAGGGGTTAATAGGTAGTTTATGGGTGTTAGTGTACTTTAGTTAAGAGTTTTATGGTACGGTGTTAGCCCATAAAACTCTTAACTACTGACTTTTAAATGCGGTTTCAGGCTTGACAGGAGATGGTCTACCGCTCACTTTTGGTTAGACTTGTAATACCGGCATTATGCAAGTTCCATTGAAAATATAGGATACGCAATTGACGTAAGTGGATTTGCGGTATTTTCGAGTCTGACCAAAAAAGCGAGCGGTGAGCCTGTCATTTCAAGACTCGTAATACCAGCGGGCGTTAAAAGCAGCGTTGGGACCTCTCAACACTGCTTTTTAACCCTAACGCACAACTCGTAATCTAGCTGACTGTTTTCCAACAGTTACCATATGAAGTGAGAGAAACTATGACTACAAAAATAAATAAATTATATTTACTACTATGCTTCACTGTATAAAACAATGCAATACAATAAACAAAATGTATTTAAGTTTTACAGTAACCATGGGAAGGAAATGAATCAAAAGTACTTTCGATAGACTATATAAAAGGCTTTTTTTTTTATAAATCTATATGTTTAAAAAAAAAATGTTGGTTTGGCAGTAGTTCTCATAAATGTTTCCTTTACTAAGGGCATAATGATCAAAAACTTGCTGGCTTGGTGAAAAATCACACTTTTTTCGAGCATTATATTGCAATGCATGAGTCCCTGCTTCACATCCAGATCTCTATATAGCTAGATACCAGCTCTCAAGCTAAATTTTGTCTTTCTAAAATTCTTTGAAGAACCCCACAGTACTGAAGAGAAGTCTTAGGGCTTGATGACTGAAAGCTTGCTGGGCTGGCGACATTATTAAAGAATGCTCGCCAGTCCTTCTATTTCCATGGTGGAATGATCTAAAGCCACTTTTTACCCTGAAAATAGGGTGTCTCGCTAAGGGTGTATACTGCATTATCATATGAAAAATGCATAATTAAATTAGTATTTTAAACATCATACAAAACACATATTTGAACTATTCACACAAAAATAAGCAGGGAAAATTGTATTGTTAAGGTGCATCAAAAATCGTAACAAAATTCTTCACCAAAAATCGTATGTAAACAAATAAGTAAAATTTGTATGTAATTTACACAGGAATAAATCAAATTAAATATGCACGGCATAAATCGTAATTGTAGTACACTGGATGTGCAAAAAACACACAGAAATATGAACTTATAAATACAAAATGCAAAGCGTAATTGTTGTTTTTCGTAAAATGGGCTGAACATGGACGTTCCATGGGCGTATATGAAAATGTCTCTCTAATCCCAGCATAATTCTATAAAGATTATCGCACTGCAAATCTCACAGTTTTTCTCGTCAACTGAAAGGTGGCAAGGTTTTCTCAAAACAATACGAACACTTATAACCCCAACAGAAAAACAAATGCATACTAAAATATTGGCGAATGTAAGATGCTATAAGCAGAAAGCAGCATAATGTGAGTTATATTGGCTGCAGGATTTAATTTTATGTTAAAATAATTTTATTTCATTCCCAAAAGCAAGTATAATTTACAATCAGTTACAAATATAGCATAGACCTCAAAATCTTAAACAAGTTATATTGCAAGCACATGTCAAGACATCACATTTATTTTATATATCAGGACCATATCTATTTCTCTATAGAACATTTATCTCTGTTTAATATTATTTCTCTATAAGAGGTTCCATCAATAATCACAGAGGTCAAACACATGTGTCCTTCTTACTGCTATATTTTGGTTGCATTTTACTATAAAACCGAGAGTTTGTCAGCTTTGTATGTTCCAAATCATGCCCTAGGAATGGTTTACAGATTTTAACAATTTAACTCAATAAACTAAAGAAACTAATAAAAATAATAATACTAGTCTGTGTGGTCATTTTTCATTTTACAGTATCTTGTGGACAGCTTCAGTTGGGTTCTGAGCTAGCACCATGGTTAAGCTGGTATGTCGTTGAATACGTCCATCTGTCTGTACTGTGTCTATGCGTCAGGATATTTTTGTCTACCCGGACCACTCATCATCTCTATCCTGTGACCCCATTTAAAATCCAATAATACACAATTTTCTGAAACTGATCTGCATTACCCTGCATCCGTGAGGTTCCCTCTGATAAATTATAGATGTCCTGAATCTTATCTATCACTTCCTTCCATTCAGGGTTGCCCATCTTCCAATACCTAGCTATACAGATTCTAGTTGTGGTGCATACTATTTTAATAAACATATTAATTGGCAGGATGAATTTTGGGAGATCCTGATTCAAAAGCGCTTGGGCCATGGTCAAGGTTATTTGTTCTTCAAGAAGGTGGCTTAGTAAAACATTTAACCTGTTCCACGTATCCTTAATTACCACACAATCCCACCACATATGTCTATATGAACCCCATTCCCCACAACCTCTGTAGCATAGTTTGCGTTTATTGCTCGAAAAATGGGATGTATTGATCGGGGTCAGATACCATCTGAATATCATTTTTATGGTGTTTTCCCTTAGATCGGCACTGATCAAGCCTCTACAAGACTCCTGGAAAATTAGATCCCACTCCTCTTGCGAGAGGGTGAGACCAAGATCATCCTCCCATTTCAATACTATATTAGATTTAGCTTTATGTTTGTCCATTTGAATGTCAAAGGATTTAATTTTAAAGTGTTCCCCCTGCTCCCTGCTAACCTCGCACTAAGGAGCGGTTTCCCTAACCAGCGAGCTCCAATACTTTTAATAGGAGCCATCTCGCCACTCGCAAGGACTGCCCCTTTTTTACAATCATTGCACCGGAGCAGCCCTGTGAGAGTCGGCGAGAAAAAGTAGGTTTGAGCTGGCGAAGATTATATCATCGAGCCCTTAGATAATCTAACCAGACCAGCTTTAGATTATTGGGCACTAACTTCCTTACTTTTAAATTCAGATTTGTTTTACTTCTAGCAGTGGATACTTTTTATTTCAGTTTATTTTTACATGGGACATTTGTTATTAAGGTCTCTATTATACTTTCCTTTCTGAATAATCTGTTCAGTGATTAATACAGTTTGCTTGAAAAATGAATAGTTTCAAGCATGAAGTAAAATTTGTTTTGACATTTAAAAAAAAAAAAAAAAAAAGCAAAACTCCCACATATTTTAGTATTCATTATAGAAAATGAATAAATGGTATGATATGAATACATTGATTCATTCTGGAAAAAGATAAATAATATCTGGACATGAATGCATTCAAGACATGATTGTCAGTGAGTGACCTGCAAAGCTCATTATATAAAATACTGTGCAAACGTAAGCCCCTGCCATTGTAGATCCTTCATTTTTTTTTAATTAAAACAGAGTTTAAAAATGATAATATAGACTCTATGGTAACTGGATGCATTCAAATCCAAACTTTCCATAGTATGACCTAATTAAAATTTCCGCTATGGAGCAATTGCATATGCTTTACCCAGGTGTTATAGAGTCCATCTTATCAATTTAAAAATGCCTATTCTAATATTATCATGCTCTGCCCTAACATAATAATAGTGAGCTAATATTTGAGCTTTATAATTTAAGATTAACATCTTTCATGAAAAAAATTGATTAATATTGTCTTTGCCTTCTAAAACACATATTATAAGATGTAAAATCCAGCAGAGCCAATTTCTTACACCAGGAAGCCATTGAGAAACCAAGCAGAGGTTTTAGTGTCTTGGTGGAAATAAAGAGTCAAAGAGGACAAAGATGCACTTGGAGGTTTATGTTTAGCTTATTTTCAGGTATCTTGTAAGTGTAATCAGCTTTCAATAACAATTGCTTTAAGAGACAATGCTTTTTTTTACACCTCCATGTTTTTATAGCAAACAAAAGTCATTACAGCAGGTACCTGAGTAAAGGAGGGAACTTGTGTCAACCAGGGCTACTGCCAAGTCCCACAAAGAAAGATTCACATACAGAATGTCTACAGCCCCAACTTCTTTGTGACATCTTTATTGTGTGCAGTAACAACAATGCAACATTTCGGAGATGAACCCCTTAATCAT